>NC_066581.1:416833467-416926816 GCF_024323335.1 Lathyrus oleraceus | reverse complement strand
ACACACACATTTCAATTAGGATTGTATGTTTAAGTCTAATGTTTTCTTAGGATTGTGTGATATTATGTTTTATCGTATTGATAACAAATTTGTTAATAAGTTTTAGGTTTTGTTAGATTGAGATTCTGAAACTTTCTTATTGTTGATTAAATTTGAAAAACTATAATGTTAGATTTCTTATTGAAATGATAAGATTTACTTCACACACCTCGTGTAAATTGATTTTGATTCAATCAATACATTGATTAATTTGGCACTCCTCATATATCATTTATTTTGTATTTATTATTTAGTGTTGAGCACGTTGCGTCCAAAAGAATATAAATTTGTATGTAAATCTTTTGTCGCGCAAAACTATTTCTAAACTCTGATTTCAAAAGTAATTTTTTAAGATCGTCCTATTCTCTGGAAAGGTATATTCAACCCTCCTTCCATACCATTTGAATCCATATTCCCCCCAGCAGACTAGGTTAATCTGTAGTGGCTAAGGATCTTAAACCAGTATGATATGTTATTGTGTGTGATTTGTAAGGGGGAGTTTGATAATTTAATGACGAGAGAATTACTACATGAAAAAAGGGAAGTATTAAGGATCATAATGAAATATTATTTATACTCATTAATCAAAGGCTGCTTATACTAGAAAAGCTTCACCAATCCCCTTCGGAAAAGGAAAGCATTTTAAGAAATCCATAAAGGCTTTGTAAGACAACACTTGGGTGGGAAAATTATAGAAAATAAACATTTTTGGGTCATTTTTGGAAACATGCCCATAAATGTAGCAAGTTCTAGAAACATGGCGATGTACACCTTACCTCTAAGGAGAAATGAACAACTTATCCTTTCATTGGTTGTTCTCTTGGTGGAGAATGAACATTTTTGGGCCATTCCCCGTCACACTTGGGAAATTGAAATTTCTTACTATTATCCTTGATTACTTCATAGAGTGAATCGAGTAAAAACCATCAGAAAAAAATATGGGGCACAACATTTTACATTTCTTAAAAAGGAATATTTTCACTAGGTTTGATGTCCCATAAGTCATTGTAATCGACAACAAGATACCTTATCCATATAAGATATTTAAAGAAATAATGGAGGACTTATAGGTAACCCATCAATTTACTTCATTATAATATCCTCAGCCTAATGGCGATGCCGAATTAACAGACATGGTTATGTTGCAAGGTCTGGTGAGAAGATTAAACAATGCTAAGCAAAATCAGGCATGTGATTTTCTAGATGTCTTGTAGGCTTCAAAGCCTCTAAAAATCTCATCCCAACTAACTCAATTAATTTTTTGTTATCTTCATCACCCCCCCCCCCCCCCCCCCCCCAAGTATTTTTTTTAACAAAGATTCAAGGTGGGAATTGATACTTTATAGAGCTTTTCATAAATAAATATAGTAAACCAGGAGTGCATGCAAAACTAATTTGATAAGAGTTATCCTTCCTCCAATTGACAAATTTTTAATAGCTCACCATGATAGCCTCTTTTTAACAGTTTTAATGACAGGTTACCCAGTAGCAAACCTTATAGGAATTTCCACAATTGGAATCCCTAAGTAGTTGAAATAGGTGCTTCCAAATTGATAATTCAGAATCTGGGCAGCCACCAACCACTCATGAGAACACATGCATTCCTAATAGATGGATTTTATGAAAATTAAGCTTCAATCCTCAGATTACTCTGAAGAGTTTCAGTGTCTCCTTAATGGTGCTAACATTAGATCAACTTTTTGTTCCAATAATCATAGTATCGTCTACATATTGTAAGTAAGAAGTCTGATAATTCTAATTATAAAAATCAAAGCCTTTAAATTTTCCTAAAACTACCATTTTGTTTCAGGATATTCCAATAAACAAGTGAGTTTCAAGCAAATGACATGTACCTTTGGTATTTTCCTATCCATTTCGCACCCAACAAAATCATAATCAATGTACCTAATTAAAGTACAATTCATCCCTTTGAGGTATCATAAACTTATATAAGTGGTGTGATAATGAGATGCCTTATATTGTGTTTGAACGTAGTGATGTGTGATTCTTTAGGGTTTAGTCGAAAATATACACATAAATAGTCAACAAACATAATATAAAGACAAGATGCAATAAGATAATGGAGAAATCCTCAATATTTTCTTTCTTCTTCTGTTTTTCTTTCCTTCTTTGTCCTTGTCTAAATTGTATGACGTTCTCATCAAGTTCGAGATTAACTTTACTTTATCCATGTTGAATCTCTTTTGCAACTCTTTGGAGTATTTTTCTTTATCGATGAAAGTTCCTTCCTTTAATTTATGAATCTACAATCTAAGAAAGTGCCACATCTTCCCCATCATAAACATTTCATAGTCATTCTACATCATATCAGAAAACTCATTGCACAAAGGTTCCCCACTAGCACCAAAATGATATCATCGACATAAATTTGCACAAGTGAAATGCCATGCTTGATATTCTTAATAAAGAAAGTTGTATCAACCTTTATTTTTAAAACAACAAATTGCTCAACCTTACGGACCAAGCCCGAGAGGCTTGTTTCAAAATTGTCAGATTTTGAGAAAACTAAATCAATAATTCAGAATTGATTCATAACACAAATTTCCAATAGTTCCAAAATTGTCTGAATTATGGAGAAAAAATTAATCAATGCATGCATATGTTATCAAGATAAATTCAGAAAAATCTCATCAAGAATAAACCTGCTTAAAGTAGGAGATGCCACACTGAATAATTATGATACAAACTATCACACGAAGCCTTTTAGATCATATGCAATGGAGTAAAAATTTATCGATATATGCATATGTTTATGCAGATAAAATCAGAAAATTCCATCAAGAATAAACATGCTTAAAAGAGTGGGAGAAAGTGAATGTTTATTAAATGCATCACATCAAAGTGAATAGTAATAATCCAGACTGTCTATATTTTCTTAAAAAGTATATATTTAACACATGAAAGACATGTGAAAATCATATAATATATACATGGAGAATCAAATAAGCAATACTAATGTTTAGGGATTAAAATCATAATTGAAAAATCATCTCTAATTTATCTCATTAGAAATTAAGGAAAACATATCAATGAATAAAAAATAATAATCATGATTAATTACAACCGACAATTAGAATATGAAACTTGCATACTCTTCCATACCTTGTCAACCTCAAGAAATCCCATACAAGTATCTTCAAAATTAATCTATAATGAAATAAAAAATATGAATATATAAATTCAACAAAAAGATAGTGGTAGTTTATTATTATGGACACAAAGCCAAGACTATTTAGAAAATTGTCTGAGGAGTTCGGAAAAGATAATACTAATGTTGGTGAGAATCCTCTATAACATTTTATCAAACATATGATATGCATATATAAAATTGAAATAACTCATAAAATAGATACCATAAAAGAAAAAATTATTTTCGAAGAACTTGGTTCTAGAGCGAGATTTACACAAAATAGAAGAAGGTGGGTTGAAGAAAGCCATACATGTGTTCTACCTCTTTTTTATGTACCATGTATCTGAGGAAATTTCAAGCTTACCAACGAAAAATCCAAGAGATTCTTTGTACCTGCAAAAATATGAATAAGTTCAACAATAAAACATCTATATAAATAAGTTCCAAACTTCAGCTACATCATACAAAAACTATGACTTTGAAACAGCAATATTTCAAGGGATCCTTAGCAGGTGTCAACAAACGAAAACATAAAAACCAGGAAAACACGAAGATTTGAATGAAGTCAAACGCATATCAACATACCTTGAGTCATAGTTCCAGAAAGATTTGTCGTCCTCTTTTACGATCAATATGTGATACGAAAACTGCAGTGAAGAAGTATATGTGGTGGAGGTGGTGGTGGCAGTATATAAGGTGGAGAAAGGGGGTGGCAGCGAGTTTAAGGTTTGTGGGAGAAAATATAGAAAATGGAAGAGGGAAAGAGAGAAGTGCGAAAAATAAAAAGTGTGGAAAGAGAAAGTATGTGCGCGTTTGTGTTGTTGTGCGAAAGAAAATTTTAGATTGTGAGCTAATGGGTGTTCGCCACGTGTCAAACAAAGAGAGGTTTGAAAGAGTTTTAATTATGACATTTGTTGATTGCCAATTTGTCCGACATGTAATGTAATTAAATTTTAGTGGAAGGGAAAAATAGTAAGAGCATGCAATAATATTATTATGGGTTGATAGTAGATGGTCTGTGGCTGGAAAATTACACATTAAAAGGTGGTGGAGAGATTAAATATTCAATGCTTTAATAATAGTAATTTATAGCCATTATTACCAATGCACCCCCACATATCTCTCTCACTTCCTCCTTCAATGTTTTGACTTTTCATTTCTTTAGGTCAATATTTGAATGGAAAAAGGAATGCATAAAAGTTGAAAGCATTAGAAGCTTTAAAATGGTTAAAAATACACAAAAAAGAAATAAAGTATTTTGGGTCATGGATAAGTTGGACTCTTACACATTTTACAATAGCATGATTAGTTAAAACATTAAAATGACACAATAAGCCCATAAGTCATGCCATCTTCATTAGTTTGTATTAAAATTACAAGTCTTGGCTAATTTCTTATCAATCGGTCTCTTACTCTCATTGGTTTGCTGATGGACTGTATTTGGGCATCATTGACTCTCTTACCACATTCCATTGTCATATGACCTCATGAATTTTGGATTACTTCATTTAAGTCTTTGTGCTTCATGTCCTCATCACTAGTTCTAAAGGGTTTCTTACTCATCAATGTTTTAAACTTTCAAATTTTAAACATTAAGAAAGATATGTTATTAGAGCCTCTCTTTAAGCAGTTGGAAATAATCACAAAGGTTGATGCTTAAAGAGTATGAACTTTAATAATAGACTTATCCTTTATACAACCAATCCGTTTTCTTTAATTCCTGCTAACATCATATATCATCAAATCTATTTTGCTTATTTTTATTAAATTAGCTAAGAGCTCTCGAAAACATTTTCATATTCTTCTGAGTTAGAGATGTTAGGTACAATGATTGAGAATTTTATTTTAAAATAAAGTTTAAAATTTTCAAACTCTTAATATTTTTGACCAAATCGATTTTTATTTTCAAGTAAGAGATTATAATGCTTTTGAAAATTTTTAAACTTACTTGAATTGCTTTAAGGCAATGTTTTAAAAATCGAACCGAAGATTGAATCGGTGAAACTTACGGTTTAAGGTTCAATTGATTCAACCGATTAAACATATGGTTAAACCGTTTATTAAATAAACTAATAATATAAATTAAATTCTATAAATATGCCACACATAATCATATGTTCACAACTTAATAAAATAAATATTTCAAAAAAATTCATTACAAATTTAATACAACAATATCGACAATACATATAATAACATAACATAGTTCTACATTTCATTTCAATATTCATTTAAGAATAATTTGACCAAATTAAAGAATTACAGTAAACTATGTTAAACTAATTCAAACTAAAATTAAAATAATAGAGTATAATAACTAAAATAAAGTTCAAATAATTAATAATACCTAAATTAAATTAAATAAAATAGCAAAAATAAATAATATAATAAACTTCATTAAAAAAAACGAATTTGAGTTCAACTACGACAAATAAATATTAATTGACAACAACAAACAATATTGACTTGAACGACAATCAATATTGAGTTGGATATCGTGACAATGTTTGAAAGGGATGATGTTAGGCATGACAACATAACCCGTACCCGCGGGTACCAGCCCGAACTCGTCCCGAAGTTGACGGGGAAAACCCGCTTTGACTGGGTTTGGGTTCGGGTTTGGATTTTCCCCAATTATAAAATATGGGGATGGGTTGGGTAATGGGGACACTAGTACCCACCCGAACCCGCCCCGTTTATTTCATTATGTATATTGTTATTTATTTTTTATAGTTTATAATATTAAATATGTGATCAATGTTTTGACATTTTTATTTGAATTTATTATTTAAAATATTTGAAATATATGTATGGAATTTTTTTAGATTGTTTTATTTTATTATTTGTAATGTAATTTTATTTTGAAAAAAATAAATATTTCTATTAAAAAATGGATTTCGTTAAATGAATTGTGGCGGGGCGGGGATACCCGAACTCAATCCGAACCCGTTTGGGACAAATTTGGATTTTGATTCTCAATCCCCGTTTGGTTTTGGGGCGGGGAACGGAGACTGTTTGGGGATTTGTGTTTGGGTTTGGGGGAAGTAAAAATCGTCTTCGCCCTGTTGCCATGCCTAGATAGCGTGGTGATAATGTAAGTATGGTTGAAAGCAAAACTATAATGTTGCGACAAAACTTAGAAGTTCGTATGCTTGTAAAAAAATACATAATTTTTTTGTGATTGGGAAGGAATGCAGGTTAAGTTTTGATATTTACCTATTAAAATTTTTAAAAAATTAAAAAAATATGGTCAATTTAATGAATTCTTTTGAACCAGGCGATTTTACAAAACCGACTTTGGTTATTTGATTCAAATTATTTTGGACGGTTCAATCCGATTTTTTCGGTTTTATTCCAATTTTAACCCACTAGCGATTTTGAAAGGTTGATCCAACCAGATTCATCTTTGATTCCCGATCCAACCGGTTGAACCGACTGATTTAATCCGATTTTTCTTTTTCTTTTTCATTATTATCTTATTCTTCTTCGTAATGATCCCATGTTGTCATGTTGTCGTATGAGCCTTCTTATTGTCTACTTGAAATTCTTATACTCTAAATATTTACTTTCAAAGTGTTTTGTAGGTCTAACCAATTTAATATATGATCTAATTTTTAAGATATTATTTATAGCTCATAATAGCATGTATTGTGAAAATATAGATAATTATAATTCTTCTATGAGTTAATAGTCATATTTTGTCTTAATTCTAAGAGATAATTGAACAACCACTACAATAACAATGGTTTTATGAGTTAATACTCAAAGGTAGAGAAGAAGAAGACTTTATTTATATTTAAACACTATGGAATCAATGCTTGAACGTTAAAGGTATGTGGAGATATCAAAATCATTTATAAATATTTAAAATAGTCATTTAAATCAAAGTTTAAATTTTAAAGTCTTGAAAATATTGTTTGAGTAATGAAAGGGATGAAGTTTCTTTTAATATAGTATTATATTAAGAATATATAACGAGGACCTGTTATTAAAGAGAAATATATCACTAACTTTCAAAGAAAATATGAAGGAAAATTATTACATAACTCTGTGCAAAATATTAAATTATAATACTGTAAAATTTAAAGAACAAGATATAAATTATTTAAATAAAAGAAGAGATTAATTAATATGGTCGGATTCAGTGTAAAAAATTTTACACTATCGATTCATCACCATCATTCATTTGTATTATTTTATAGATTTTAAAAATAAAAGTTAAATTTATCCTGATATTCGGAGATTATAATTTATTAACGGTGCAAAATTCTTTTACCAATTAAATTTATAAAAAGAACCTAATCTAAAAGCAACTTGTAATTCAAAAAATACTCTTAAAAAGTTTAAAAGCAATTTTATGTTATAACTACTAAAATTGTTATAACTACTAAAATTGTGTATTTACATTAAAAGTAGTACTATCTACTTTTAATATATAAAAGTTAATTACCACCATAATTACTTAATTACCCTAATTACAATCCATAATACAGCTACTTTCATGTTCCTATAAGTAATTTCGTACTAAACTCTATTTATACTACTAAAAAATATTCTTATGCAATAAATTTGGGCTTATTGTTGTTGCAATCTTATCATTCCAAAATGAAATCAATATTCTGAAATCAAATCAAATCAATATTCTAAAAATATAGAATAACATCTTAAAATTCTATTCTATTTGATTATTCATTTACTTATTACTAATTTATTTATTATATAAAAATATATCAAATAAAATTTTAAATATATGTTGTGTCATTAGCATTTATTTCAACTTTTGATTTAAATCAAATCAAATCAATATTCTAAAAATATAGAATAACATCTTAAAATTCTATTCTATTTGATTATTCATTTACTTATTACTAATTTATTTGTTATATAAAAATATATCAAATAAAATTTTAAATATATGTTGTGTCATTAGCATTTATTTCAACTTTTGATTTATTATTGATTTTTTATTTCAATGAATTTTTCTTTAAATATTTATGATCATGAAGAAATTAGACTATATTTTTATTTACTGTAAACAGTTTTATTGTTTTTGATTTTAATATATTTTTATTATAATTCGGTATACAGAATGTACGTATTTGAATAACATCTTAAAATTCTATTCTATTTGATTATTCATTTACTTATTACTAATTTATTTATTATATAAAAATATATCAAATAAAATTTTAAATATATGTTGTGTCATTAACATTTATTTCAACTTTTGATTTATTATTGATTTTTTATTTCAATAAATTTTTCTTTAAATATTTATGATCATGAAGAAATTAGACTATATTTTTATTTACTGTAAACAGTTTTATTGTTTTTGATTTTAATACATTTTTATTATAATTCGGTATACAGAATGTACGTATTTACTATAATTATTCTGTTGAAAGGATAAAATATGTTAGTGCAAAGATAACAGCGGTATAAGATTCAATATGCCAGCGTGTTATTGCAAAATTACATCTATGTAAAATTCAATTAATAATAGATTGACATTGGAATGACCCTATATTATTGTTCATAATAAGTAACCGATTTTAATTTATAGAGTTTGAATCTCAATTAAATCAAATCAAATCAAATAATAAATATACTATTTAAATTTTAAAAATATTCTTATCATATATGGCGGGTAAATATCAATAATAATAATAACAATAATAATAATTAATTGGTAGGTAAATTAACAATAATATTAAATTACTCAATTAATATTAATCAACTATATTAAATAGTTATTTTTAATTTAAAGTTATAATTTAATAACATATAATTATACAATCAAAACGATGTTATATATGTGTAACATCAAATGTTGGATCCTTTTCAGCATTTTGCCACACACCTCTATCAAATTTATATACTCTCTTTTTTTCCAGGTTATTAAGTTTGTAATTTTATAGTCATCTAAATTTGCAGTTACATTAATTTTTGAATTTTTTTTCAGTGAAAATGAGTAGAAAGGTTGATTCTGTGAAAGACATCAATGACTCAAAAGAAACTTGGCGTCTTGCTGTTCGAATAATGGATGTTTGAAGTGTTGTGAATAATAAGGATATTGAACATTTGGAGATGATTGTTATGGATTCCTTGGTAAATTGCTTTTCTTTTTTTAAGTATAGATTTTTGTATGATAGTTAGTAATTACAACAAAATGTTTTTTTGTATAACATATAAAAAGAAGATTATTTTCATTTTGTTAGGGTGATCGGATTCAGTTCCTTATTCGTCATGACCATTTACTGAAATGGAAAGAGGTCATTAAGGAGAATATGACATGCATTATAAACAATGGCAGTGTCTATAACAATGATTTTCAGTGGAAGGTATGTGATCATTCAAAAAAAATTGTGTTTCTTGGTGGTACCACAATGAAGGCAATCGAACTTCAAAATATTCCACCTAAAGGATATTTCTTTAAAGATTTTGGTGAGATACTTCAAGGCAAATGCAAAACCGATAGACTGGAAGGTAATTTAAATTCTATTATAACTTATATAACTTAAATATTTGCAAACACATTCAATAATGAACCTTACTTTAATGTAGATATTATTGGTGCTGTTAGTGAGATAAACCATATCCAATCCAACACTCCGGGGAAGAAAGTTGTTGTTTCTGTTGTGCTGAAAGATTTGAAGTAATGTGCATTGTTTTCATAACTTATGTGTTTGATAAATTTATATATTTTGCATCACTGAATCCCATCATATAATATTGTTTATTTATATTGCAAAATAGGGGTAATTGCATAAATTGAAATTTATGGGAAATCTATGGATAAAAAATTTTGGTTTACTACAATGATCCTAAAAACAATGGTTCAAAGTATTACACTATCAGACTTTATAAATACATAGCTGATTTGTATTTTTCATTATACGTTC
Source organism: Lathyrus oleraceus (assembly GCF_024323335.1). Classification (NCBI taxonomy): domain Eukaryota; kingdom Viridiplantae; phylum Streptophyta; class Magnoliopsida; order Fabales; family Fabaceae; genus Lathyrus; species Lathyrus oleraceus. Next base: position 416,916,724 of record NC_066581.1, on the reverse strand, counting down.
AATAATTTTTATATTAATTATATAATTTACAGTGTCAAATGCATGGAGTGGTTCCAAATTGTTGATAAATGAAGACATCCCTGAAATTCAAGATTTTATGTCTAAGTATGAATTTTATTTATTTATTTATATTCAGATTATTATACATAATTTTTAATTTCAAAAACAATCTTATTTATATTTTATGAACTTTTTAGCACCAGAATGAGTTTAAGTATGAAGTTGTTAAGAACATGATATGTTTTGGTTGTAGGATGTGTTCTTACTTTTTTGAAGTGTTTATTTTGTGGGATTACAATTGACATTTATATTTCATGTATGGTTTAAAGGATGATAATGAGTATTTAATTCATGTGTGTGGAATTATTCAAAATCCTATGTTGTTATGTTGAACATTGTGTTTTGTGTGTTCTTTCAACTACAAAATTTATATGAGTATCATATCTTCAAATGTTAATAAGTATTTTAGATTGATAACAAAATACGTTGTCATCTTATGAAATATGTGTATACGACTAAATTATAAATAGATTATTGCATGTCATGTTTGGTTTCAGCATGCCTAATGGTGTTAGAAATTAAAAAAACAATTACATAAAAATTTATTATGAAATCCTTCAAAATTAATTATAGAAAACACATAGAAACACATTTTTTTACAATTTTTTTCAAAGTCTAATACATATGTTAAAATTGCAGGTAGTTCAGAAATGTTGGAGCAATGTTTGAATCTTGCATTCAACTGAATTAAGGATTTATAAAAAAACAAGGTATAATTATCATATACAATGAATTGTCTTTTGATTGGTAATGGAAAATCTACATTGTTTGTTTGAAATGATTAAGTTAAGCATGCAACTATACTTTTTATCAATCTCACGTCATCATATATAGTATTATAACTCAACATATTTAAATTATTTATTTGCCAAAATATAGTTGGGGGTTGAAATGAATAATTATGTCCACTGCCTCCTTTCTATTGGCTAGGTCAGTGGAGTATTAAAATAATTAAGCCGTAAGATAATTAATGTTATGCATGATTTGTAATAAATCAATAAGAATATCAATTCTTTATACATTTAGTTGTACAAGAAAATGATTATAAATAATTAAAGTGGGCTAAGAAAATGGGTCCCACTAAATCCCACTATATATTATATAAAATATAATTAAAAAATTGATTCAAATATATCAAAATACATTAAAAGAGAGTTTTTCATTGGGTAAGGTGATGTATGATATGAGTAATTTCCAATGGGTGAATTATTTTATGGATTTAGGATAAAAAGAGAATTTTGAAATCTTGAATTATGGTGTGGATTTGGAATAAGAGGTGGATTTTCAAAATATGGGGTGTTTCGTTGATTTGGGATACAAAGAGGACTTCCATCATTTTGCATAAAATTGGAGCATGTGTTATGTTGATTGAGGTTCATTTTCAAATGAAATGTGTACACAAAAAAATTAAAATTAAATAAAATAAATTGGTCAAATTTAGACTAGATGTGAGTGAAAAATGTGATAAAATAAATTACCTATTTATACTACTAAAAAATATTACCGTTATTTTATTGTTGTTGCAATCTTATCATTCCAAAATGAAATCAATATCCTGAAATTAAATTAGTTATCATTGTAGTTTTTTAAGGTTGCGGGCAGGTTTTGAATCATCACTTTCTAAAAGGTTGCGGGCAGGTTTTGTATAAACCCAGTTTTTTAAGGACCAAAGAATTGTACGAAGTTAAATCATTTTTGTTGCTGGACTTATTTCTCACAATTTTAACTAAAATTGTGAACCTTTTGTTTCAATATCTTTTGTTGCATTAAACCTTACTGTATCAATTGCAATTAATTTCAACATTTGGTAGTATTCATTACTATATTTTAAAACAAACGAGGTTCTGATATTTCTTTTACATGGTTTATGTATTTTAGTTAAATAATCATTTATTATGAAGGTTAATATTTGCGCTTTTATACCTCAAATTAGTAACAAATTGGAAAATTTCATCTATTACTAAATAAATATATTTTTATTTCTTATGTCCAAAATCTCAATGATAAATGAAATGTTTATTCATAACATTAACAATGAAATGTTTATTATATATCAATATATCAATAAATTGTAAAAATATTTTTGTATTATATTTTTTGATTATTTCCTTAATATAGTATACAAAAAAATTAAGCAAATTATATTACTATAAATTAATAATGTTTTACTTTATTATGTCCCAAACTGGAAAAAATTATTTGTGGAAATTTTTTGAACCCATTTATTGATCATTTAACATTCATTACATTAAAAAAACTCTTATGCAATAAATTTGTGTACGTTGATCCAACTATATATATATATATATATATATATATATATATATATATATATATATATATATATATATATATATATATATATATATATATATATATATATATATATATATATATATATATATATATATATATATATATATATATATATATATATATATATATATATATATATATATATATATATATATATATATATATATATATATATATATATATATATTTTAATTTTTTTTAAATAAATTATTGCACTTGCGCAACCCGTGCGAACGCACGGGTTCTTTACTAGCTTATCTTAAAATATCAACGTTTGCGCGACCCGTGCGAACGCACGGGTCCTTTACTAGTTTATCTTATAATATCAACGTTATTCTATAAATTTAAAATTAACGCAATTAATAATATTATTGAATATTAAATTATGCCGCATTTGTATATATACATCAATATTATTATTTATAAATTAAAAATTAAAAAACATTTTAAATAAAATGGTTGGACCTCGGTTAATTTCATATTGAACTTTAAACCTTACCTTAGACCTTTATATATTCCAATTTAATTTTAATTTAATTTCGATTAACTTGGTTATAGGCTTTACAATTTACTGGAGATTTTTTAGTTGGTAGTTTTTGTAAGAATATTTTTGAGTCACAATTTTTTAAAACTTTAATCAAATTGTAAAAATTAAATGTTTGCTCTAGCATAATTATATAAATTTCAATGACGAAATTGTCTCTTATATTGCGATGAGAATGAATAAAGTTATCCTAAGTTATGTTTTAACTTATAAAATAACTAAGTCATTTTTCTCTTAATTATTTATTTAAAATAAATAAATTTATAAAATATTGTTATAATTTTCAGTTGTAAATTTTGTCAAATACTTGAAATTCAACTCTTTAACCTATCTACCAACCATAAACTAGTTTAGATATTAGTCAGAGAGTTTAAAACTCTTTAAAACTAAAATTGTTTTATGGGGGTTTTAATAAAGAAATTCAGGTGCAATTAACAAACACTCAACAATAAGACTCGACCCATAAAAGCCCAAACGTATAACACTAACAGAAAAGTCTATAAAAACCACATGTCTCACTGAAACTCAACAAACCCTATTTTCCAGATCTTAGCGGCACTCACACTTTTTCTCGTTCAACTTTTTTTCTTTCAAAATTCTTCAATTTTTTTATATTAAATTTTTGATTGAACACGGACTGGGATGATTATTGCTATATTCTGACACCTCTTGTATGAGGTGAATCGCAAGATTCATCTTTGAGCACATTGAGCAACTCTCTGAGTCCTTATTCTTCCAATTTTTCCTTTGTTTTAAGTTTTAGTTTAGAGTTTTTGTTGTTGTTTTTTTTAATGATCGGTTTAAGCCTAATATTGCAATTTCATTGATGATCGATTTTGTCTGTCAATGAATCTATCATTAGGCAAAATCAATATTTGTGTTGTACGTGTTAACTTACGCGGCAATTCTTTCTTTATCTTTGGGAATTCTTAAATTATGGGATTTTCCTTTGATAAAATTGATACATTTTTTATTATAAATTGATATTGTTTATTTTTTATTTTGTTTAATTAGGTGTTGAAGGATGAAAATTTGACGGATTATAAAATTGATATGATTAGTTTCATATATGACATCATAATCAGCTACTTCTGACTACATCAATGGCAAGTTTTTTGATATTATGTCCTATTTTTATTTGTTTTAAATTTTTCATTACTCTTTAGCTTAATTCTATAATAATTTTGTTGTTTTTTTTGCCGATGATGTAAGTAAATATTTGCTACTCTTGATGGGATCACCCAGTTGATGAATCTTAACCACCAAGATCTCTGAGGCTTTCTTATATTATTGGTTGGAATTGCTACTTTTGGAACCTTTTCTTCTATCATGTCTTTAGATGTGGTGCTTTTATGTTTTTGTTTCCGGTGATATTCAAACTTTTGCTAGACATAAATTTGTTGACAAATCTTAAATCAGACAACAATACTTAACATTAAAATAATTCAAAGAAATGTCTAATTTAGTTAATTATGGAAAACAATAACACTTATATGTTTAATGAGAATTGTCTAATTTAGTTAACATTGGAAAACAGTATCAATATTTATGCCGTCTTTAAAAAATTTTAAATAAAGAAATTAAAAAAGAAGCTTTTTTTGTAATATAAATATTAAGTTTCTAATTAATCAATTTTATTGTTACATTAATTATATATATATATATATATATATATATATATATATATATATATATATATTATTAATCATTTATTTTATTAATAATTTATTAATTAGATTAATTATTATATATTGGCTGTGTAAAAAGATTTATACTATTGATTCATTATTATTCGTTTGTATTATTTTATAGATTTTTAAAATATAAATCAATTTTTTTTATTAATATTTGATGTTGGTGTAAAATCTTGTAAAATCTTTTTACGTGTATTTCAATTAACTTTTTTATTAATCATGTTTATTAATCTATTAATCAATAAAATGCATTAAATAGTTAATATAATATTAAAATTGGTTATTAATAAATTTTTAATTTATGTTAAAATTAATATTAAATTAAGTTTATTTATTTATTAAAATAAAAAAATACGTAAACTGGTGTATGTGTAAAATAGTAGCGTAAATATACCTTTCTTGTTTTTCAATATCATCCTAAATCTAGTGACTTTCAATATCTTAACAGAATTCAGTTGTTAGTTACCGCCTTTCTCGCTTGTAATTTCTTTGGGCTTAATAATTTGAGGAAGTTGACTTAGAATAATTCTAGTTAACATATTAGGAAAGATAATAGTAGCCTAACAAACTAAATTCAGTTTGACTTTTATGCCAAAGTAGAAGTAATACTAGAGCTGTTGTAGTTTTGTCAATTAAGGGAGTTTTATTAGATCTTGAGACTTGTTTCTACATAGATAATTATTGATAGCTGAAAGGGAAAACTTAGCACATTTTTTTATGACTTACACTTTCTTGAACTCCTGGCTTTCCTCATCATTGCAGGCAAATGCGATATTCACAATAAAATCTCTAACTAGGCTTCTTAACAGAACTCCTTTTCTTCAGCAATCCTCCTTTTCCTTTGACACATATTTCAATCTCTGCTACTTTTTAGAGTGATATGACACATTGTCGAAGGGCAACATAAGAAATCTTTTTCCATCAACTTTTCTTTTAAAAGTCGCTAGTGTTCTAGACATCAATTTTTACATTTGACTCGGTGCTAGTGTTCTAGACATCAACTTTGACATTTGACTTGGTGGATCGAATAATTTTTCTTTTGAAAGACTTTTCTTTCGTTTCAATTATTCTCAAATTCTTCACATGTGATCTTTGAGGATTTTTTTTACAAAAATAACTCATTTTTTAAAGAAAATTTCCAAAATATTTCTGGTTTCAATTTTTTTTCCAAAATACTCCATTTTTATGAGAAGTCGCCAAATTGAATTGGAGACTCCTCTTAAACATGAATGGAGGTGTCAATTGGATTGGTTAGGACAGGTGCTTGCCTACAGGTTTTAAGAGGAGTCGTCAATTCAATTGGAGACTCCTCCTAAAATGCATTTTTTATCCTATAAATAGATGCGTTGTGTGACTAATTGATCCACATTTCATATAATCATTTGGCAATAATGTTTGGTGCTCGTCGTTGATACGGAAAGGTGATGTTATTTTGGAACATCACGACGTTCGATCAACTGAAGAGGGAGCTAGTTCGTTGGTTAGATGGGAAAATACCAGGAGCTAGTTCGTTGGTTAGATGGGAAAATACCAGAAGGGGAAAAAATCAGAAGTATTGAGAAACTTGATAATATCTTTGGTTGGGGTGCGAATGAAGACTGATAAGGATGCTATGGAAATGATGTTCGGTTGAGACAACATCAATTTGATTGTTGTAATCAATTAGATGTTTTCAGATGTTTTGTACTGATGTTTGTTGTGAACCTCGTTGTAATAAAAATTTAATGATATATAATGAATGCTCCTCGATTGGGATAGTTGTTCTTGTGGTGTCCTCGTTGACGACAGATACTACGTAATCTTATCATTTTATCTATGGAATCCATCTCTTTCTATGCACATTGTGCCAAACAATATCACCTTCATATGGGGGTCAGTAATCCTCCATTGGTAGTACTGAGAAGCTTTGAGTATACACATCAGATAAATGGTTGTAAGCGTCTTGACGAGTATAAGCGCATGCTGCTATGACATGGGAGCAAGGTATGCGGAACGCCTGAAATTTTCCACAATCGCACCAACTTCTGTTTAGTCTAACAGCGTAGGCTAAATTTGGTTTCCCTTCGTTGTGGTCCATTGTTTCCTGGACGCTGAAATTTTGTTTATGGTCAAAGACTATTACAGCGTGTGTGCTAGCTTTGATGCTCTCCTCTTTCATGACCTTCATGCAACACTCACTAAATACTTGCCCGAACATTAACACCGCACTCCATCTTTCACCTCTGGTTACCAAGGCAGTTATCGGCAAATTTCGAATTCCTTTGAATACCCCGTTCATGCATTCCACAATGTTTGTTGTCATGTGGCCCCATCGTCAACCACCGTCAAATGCCCTTGTCCACTGCTCTACTGGTATGTTATTTAACCATACCCAACATTCACCACCTTCTTGCGAAGATTCTTATCTTTTATAGCACGCATGAAGTTTTGTGCAATGTGTCTGATACAGTAGACATGGGTAGAAGGAGGATCAAGGAGGATCATGTCATCCATTGTCATGGTTGTTGTAGGCACTCTCAATGGCAACATGTCTATCAGAAATCAAACAGAGATTGACTTGTGGAGCCACATGTGTTCTGAGATGTCGAAGAAAGAAACCCCATCCACCAGTCGTTTCACCTTCAACAAGAGCAAAGGCAATGGGAAAGACATTATTGTTGCCGTCTTGTGCAACCTCCATGAGTAAAGTACCCTTGTATTTTCCATATAATCAAGTGCCATCAATTTGAATAATAGGTTTGCAGAATGCGAAACCTTTGATGCACGGGTCAAATGCCCAAAAGAGATGGTGAAATATTCTATTACTTGTAGCACATGTTTCGTCTGGCATCATCGCTGGCAATGTCTCCATAATTGCCACAGTTCCTGGGACATATGATATGTTTTTAGTGCCCATAAAAATCGTGGCAATTCCTTGTATGAATTCTCACAGACTTTCTTGTAAGATGGAGTATAATTATATGTTGTTCTGATATGGGATATAATTATACTCACCTTCACTGATGGGTCTTTATTAACCAACGGCAGAATGTCTTGACATATCAAAGTTGCGCTTAGTTTACGGTGATCTTGTTCAACGTTAGTTGCAATGCAACTGTGTGGTGGGTCTATTGAAGCGATCTTCCAAGAGTCGTTTTTCTTCTTGTAAGATGCAGTCAAACGAAACTTACAAAGCATGTTACGACATTTGATAACATACCTTCTAGAATCAATGCGTTTCACTGTAAAGTCAATAGAGTTGTTCATGTGGAATTTTTTTATTGCCAGAACACATTCTTCTTTGGTACGAAACATGTCTCCCACCTTTAATTCGCCTTCTGATCTCGGATACGGATTATAGAAAACACTGTTGGATGTTTCACCATCGTAAAGATCCATATTTGTCATATGTTGAGGCGGATTATAGACATGACTATGAGGTATTGATGGTGGTTGATCATCATCTTCATCGTCATTGTTCAGCATGTGATCAACTTGTATCTCGGTCTCCTCTTCTTCTTCATCAACGACGTCCACTATTGCTTGTGCTTCTGGGTTGAGTCATCTGACCATTGTCGATCATCTTCACCAGATTCATCCTGACCGGTTAGTTGAGACTGTTGAGATGATATACATGGTTGAAGAGTAATGTATAACTCAATACAGTTGCAGCATGAATGTTCATGACTAACAAACATGTATTCAACATCTTCATCGTCTCGTACCTTAAGGGGGAAATACTTGCATTGACCATTCTAAAAAAATATTGGATTTTGATATGTGATCTTTGACACAATACCCGATCATATAAAGGATTGTATTCTTTTTTTAAAATGCAAGAAGGTTGCATTTCTCTTGATCGTGAGTCTAATGGTATCAGTGTTTTGAAAACAAAAACCATGTAGCTCAGACTCGTATGTTTCACCGTTGCAGTAAACGTTGACACTGTATAATGATGAAGATGACATTGTGCAGATGAAAACTATTTTCTTACTGCAGATGAATGTGAGTGAAGTGTCTTGGATGTTGATATTAAAACACTTAAATAGAGGAGTGAAGTGTCTCACATGCTAGCTAGTTCGGAGTGACGTGTCGTACATACAAGCTACTCTGAAATGATGTGTCAACCATGCAAGCTACTAAGAAGTGACATGTTCAACATGCAAGAGACAATACAGACACGTGTCATACATGCAGACACACACTCCAAATGAATTGGCGCCCCCACTCATTCCTTGCACATGGGCGCCAATTCAAGTGGAGACACCATGCATTCAGACCTCGAAACCAAGCAATCAGACCTAGGTCTTGCATGCATGTCCCTATGGAGGCGCAAATTTGAATGGCGACCCCTCTTAAAGGTTGTACATGGTCGCCAATTCAAGTGGAGACACCATGCAAGCACAACTTTTCATGCTCTCATCCATTTGCCTATAAATACATCCACTTCATCAACACTTCTTCCACACCATCACTCTCACTACTTCTTCTACAATACTTCTTCTACAATTTCATCTGCAACAACTTCTTGTAGTTTCATCTACACCAACCCCCCGATAAAATGTTTATCCTCACAATGGGCGAAGCACATAGAGGAACGGTTGCAAACATCGCAACATATGTAAGTTTTTTCTTTTGTTAACTTTTTATCTTTCATCTTCACCAACCCCTTTTATTTTGACATACCAACTTAGTCAAGTTTTTTATTCTTTCTTTTATAGGATGTATCAAGATTCCGAACTCGGGTCCACAAATATGTCCATATGGACCCGATCATTCAACCTTATGTTGAACTCACCGATTTTGGTCATATTAGCAAGATTTTGTCTTGGTCCATAGATAACAAATTCATTCTAGCTTTATGCGAAAGATGGAGACCAGAGACACACACATTTTGGTTCCCAACCGGTGAGTGTACCGTGACGTTAGAAGACGTCTACATGCTTTTAGGACCACCCATTAAAGGTAAGGCTGTTAATGGTAAGACCAACTATGCAAATTCAATTTGCATGGAGCTCTTAGAGACTGATTTGTTAGATGATAATGCAAGAGGTCAAGGTATACTACTCTCACGCCTTAAGTCGTACTATAATAGTTTATACTTAGATGAGCATTCTACCGAAGATGCTCGAATAATAAAAACTAGGTGTTACATTATGTTGTTAATTGGCTCGTTTTTATTTCCCGAAGGTAGTGGTTCTAGCATGCATATTATGTACTTACCTCTACTTAGACATGTAGATAGAATAGGAAGTTATAGTTGGGGATCTGCTTGTCTAGCCTATCTCTATAGCTCCTTGTGTAAAAACTCACACAAAGACACATCTACATTTTCTGGATGTGCTGTTTTACTACAAGCATGGGGTTGGTCAAGACTACCGTCTCTTGCACCCGTCAATAACAACCCTTTCACATTTCCGTATGCACAAAAGTAAGTTGTTTAAATTGATATATCTTTACTTACTTCTTCAAAGATTATTACCTCTAACTAATACTTTTTGACTTTTGGGTGTAGATGGTCTGCACGTGGTATGAGTTACAACAGATGTCCAAGACACTGTATTACTCAGTATCACAACCTGTTGGATCACCTTCGACCGACAGACGTAAGGAAAATAACTTAATTATTTCGTTATATTTTGATAACTTCTTCTACATTGACTATAATCCTATCTTCTTTCACATTTCAGTTCATTTGGCATCCATACCTTAATTTGGATCATGACCATGAGGTCAACGCTGAAGACGCAGTCGTATGGACTGCATGCACGCCGATAATACGGTTCACAACTGTGGAGATGCACAACAGTGACCGTGTCAAGCTGCAGTTCGGTATGCTCCAAAATATCCCATATCCCTCGGCTAGCTTAGGAGAATGGCATCTGCGAAAAGTTAACAACCAACGGAACTTCAATCCATGGCAAAGCTTCGCAAGATCGGAGTGTCGCAAATGGAAGCACCGTCATGACCATGTGTTAACTGGCGCAGTCATGCCAACTGAAGAAAAAATAAGTCGTACTTATATGGCTTGGTACAGATCAACTGATTTTCATTTCATCGCCGAGGATATGTACTTGTACGACCCACGCCAGATGACTTACACACCTGACACCTCAACATCAAACCCCCAACAACAGTGTCAGACCGGATACACACAACCCCCTATCCGTCAAACATTTCGTTTAACCAACACACAAACATACAACCAAAACATTCCATACACCCAACCTAAATACCAAGAGCATACCCCATACCACCAACAACAAATTGACCATCAACTTGAGACTCAACAACGCTTCGCACCCACCCCATCACCCTACCAAAGTCGCCTAAGCCAGAACATCCAACGATCATTCAACACCAACCGCCCCTTCTCCTACCGTAGCCAAGAAGCCCAAACCTCACAAAACCAAAACATCCAACAACCATATCTCTACCAAACACCCCAACAACCTTTCCAACCTTTCCTCGACGCATCATTCACACCCATGTCTCCCTTCAACCGTCCCGGTCGTCCATCAATGAGTCAACCACATCCCAACTTCTCTAGCATGGGTCATGAGCTCAGCTACGGCGGTACACCATCGATGCATACTGAAGACTATGCCGAATTGTCTGACTACCTCAACAGACCTTCTCCTGTAGTTGGTAGTGACGCTCCTGGCCCCTTAGATGATCAAACACCGGTACCGAATCGTCAACGTGGGTTAGGGTCACGGGTTAGGGTAGCTAGAGGATGTGAGACCGGAGGTCGGTTAGGTGATCCCGGTCATCACCATTAGGTTTCTTTGTGTAAACGACAAATTTTATTAATATCAAGTGGTCTTATATCAAATTTATCTATCACTTATACCATAAAACACAAAAAAATGCATTTTAGGAGGAGTCTCCAATTGAATTGGCGACTCCTCTTAAAACCTACACAGGGGCGCCAATTGGATTGGCTAAGGCACCTGCCCTAGCCAATCCAATTGGCGCCTCCATTCAAGTTTTAAGAGGAGTCTCCAATTCAATTGACTCCTCCTCCTAAAAGTGGGGTATTTTGGGATTTTTTTGAAACATGGGGTATTTTGGGAATTTCCTTGAAAAAGTGGGTTATTTTTGTAAACAAAAACCTTTGAGGAGTATTTTTCTTAACAAAAGTAGTCTTAGAAGGACCATCTTTCTTACTTTTTAGTGGATTTGTCCTAAGAGTTTTCTACTTCATGATTTTCATAGTAAACTTTGGGGTATCAATCTTCTATGTTTTACAAAGGTAAGCTTTTTAAAACAATTCTAGCTGGTTCTTGGGCAGTGAGTTCATGAGGTTGACAATTGGATTGTCATCATCCTTTTTGTAAGTCTTTTTGTTTTGTGGGTCCATATCATTCTAATTAGGATCGGAAGTCTCAAAGTGGTGTTATCTTTGTGAATTCAACACTTTCTTTTCTTGAGTATTTTTCCATTTCCTTTTGTTGAGACTTGGATAAGATTGAGGATATCCATATGATATATACCTCTTAGGAATTTAACAAGTTCATCAGTTTTAGGCATCAACAATGACTAATCCATACTTCTTCTCATTGATTGAAGCAATCCTAATATGATCAAATAAATCAATGTGAAGTAATTCTAAGGGTCTAGAGGTAGAGACAATGTTTTAAGATTTAAAAGAAGTTTTGTTAATTTTTCCTACTTGATGCTCCACAAAGAGCATCTGAGTGATAATCAAGATCTGACAACCCTTTAACAAGTTGTAGCTTGCTAAGTTTGGAGATCAATCTCCGATTGGCATATTTCTTATCACTCACTCACATAAGGAAAACTACCTTCTGATTAGTTAATTCAGAAAGATTAATTTTATAACCTTTGGAAACTACTCTAAGAGAAAATAGATTTATCAGACTCATCTTATTAAACAAGACTTCATAATCATTATCCTAAAATTGACTAATGAATGCTCAATAGATTATGTTTCCCACTTACTAACCAAACATTATTGGCAGAGATTAAGGAATTATCAATAGTACCCATACCAGTGATCTTCCCTTTCTATCCTTCAAAGTCAGGGTCTAGAACATATGCTTTTCTCCCGTCAAATTACGTGAGCGACCATTGTCCAAGTTCCATGCTTGTTGTCTTGTTTCTCCCTTTAGGTATATCTGCAGCAAACACAATTTCAGATTTAGGTAGCCGTAATCTTATGGGTCCTCTATTGTTAGTTATATCAGTTTCCTTTTATTTTAGGCATTTTCTTGATAAAAGCGTTTAAACTCATTCCAGAATTTTTGCTTATAAATTTTTTGTCTAGGATAAGTTTTGACCTTGACTTCTCAACCCTTCAGAACCTTTGATCCACAAGTCTTGGGTTCTTATATTTTTAGAACATTTGACTTGAGATTTTTGGGTTTTGGATTCTTCAAAACCTTTAACTTCTGAATGATAGGTTCATATATCGTCAGGACCTTTGTGTAACAACCCAATTTTAGTAATTATTTCCTATATTATTATTATATTTTATTTGATTTATTTGAAGTGTTAAGTAATTAATTGGTTGTTATGTAGTATAATAATTGATTATATTAATTGATTTGGTGTGTTAATTAATTATTTAGTTGATATGAGATATAATTTAATAATTGATTATATTAATTAACTTGGTGTGTATATTGTGTTGGTTTAATTTATTTGAATTAAATAGAGATATTATAATGTTAGGTATTATTGGGCCTAATAATTGTATCATTCTTTAAGCCCAAATAGAATACAAGTATATAAGAGGTGAGGAGAGTGAAGAGTGGGATTATTTTGATCATTTGACGCCAACAGAAAAAGAAAAGAGGAAAAGTAAGGAGAAGAGTGGAAGAACAAGAGAGAAACTAGGGTTTCCAGAAAATTGAAGAGGTAAGGGGGAGAATCCTTATTATTATGGGTTAGTATGATTGGGTCAATGGGTAGAAGTATGTTTAGGTTAAAATCCCTAATTTTGTATGGTTGTTTGAAATTGTTAGGTTTTGATGAGTATTCTTGATTTGTGGTGATTTGATTGTGTTAAAAATGCAAATTTACGTTATATACTTAGAGTATTGTATGAGTTATAATTTTATGAATGTTTGGCTTTTTACGGAATCGAAATCGGAGGTCCGAAAGTCCTCTAACGATGAAAAATGCAGAAAATTCTGCATTCTGTTTTATGTTAATCGGTTACCCGCAGAGCGTTAACCGGTTACTTGCTAAAAAACTGCGCAGGAAATTGATTTTGTTTTACGTTAACCGGTTACCCACCGAGCGTTAATCGGTTACTTGCTAAAAACCTGCCCAGAAGCTGATTCTGTTTTGTGTTAACCGGCTACCCCCCGAGCGTTAACCGGTTACCACTGTTGAAAAATGAAAAATTGAGATTTTAAAAGTTGTATTCATTTTGAAATGCAATCTAAGTGTGCGTAGTTGATAATTATCCTATATTTGTGAATGATATATTGTGTATATGGTGATATGTGGAATGTTAAGATGGTAGAGATGATCTTAATGGCATATGTGTTGGTATTTGTACATTCATTCATGGCATGGTCGGCTTCATGGTGGAAGCGGTGAAACTGTGGGTTCACATGGTATTAGACGTTGATCCTTGAATGGAAATAGGCGTAGTAGACGTTGATCCTTAATTGGAAATAGACGTAGTGGCTTGGATTCTAGATATTGAATCGGAAAGCGGTGAAACTGTGGGTTCACATAGACGTTGATCCTTAACTGGAAATAGGCGTAGCAGACGTTGATCCTTAATTGGAAATAGACGTAGTGGCTTTGATCTTGTCCGGATCGGAAGCGTGGCTTGGATTCTAGATATTGAATCGGAAAGCGGTGAAACGTTGGGTTCACATTGCGGTACCACATGCATAGAGTCACATGTATTGAATTGAGTCACATTAGAGTTATGTAATAATTGAATGTGTGCATTGATGTGGTTGTGAGGTGTGTATGAGATATGGTAATTGAATTTGGTGAGGTTTGGACACATAATTTGGCAAAATATGTGATTATGTGATAATTGTAGATATGTGTATAATTGGGAATATAGTATTGGATTTGAATATTATACTCCTTGAGTTTTGATGGATGTTTGAAACATGTGAAATAAATATTGGTTAGTATTATTTACATGGTTATATGAAGTGTGATGAATTCCTTTAATTGTTGATTTAATCATTGTGCTTTATTATACTTCTTCATAATGATTTGAATTCTCACCCTTCTGTTTGAATGTTGCTTTACATGGCATCGTGCAGACACTCTAGAGTAGTATTGCGGAAGTAAGTGGACGGTAACTTACTCGAGATTAGCTGGAGAGTTCCAGTGCTTTGTTTTAGAGACTAAGTAGTGAGTCAATGCTCTGGTCATGTAACACGGGATAGATTGGTAGTATTAAACTCATATCTGATTTGGATACGTATTATGTTATTACTTGTGAACATGTTTATTTGAAAATTGCGGTTTGAGAGGCCATAGTGCCAAATATTCTGGATATGGTTTTAGTTATCTTGAGGAGATTATTGAGAGATGATCATGGTATGGGACATGGATCATTTTATGAAATACATGAGTATTCATTATTTTCCCCTGCGAACGTATATTCTTGAATATTCATGATAAGTGAAATGTGTTATTTTAAATGACCAGGTGTATTGTATATTGATGATGAATGATTTTGGTTTTTGAAAGCTTTTAGTTTTTGAAAACGTCGATGTGACGCCCTTTCGTTTATATGCGTGCTTATTTACTCTGATTATATGTTAAGTATTTTGGGGTAGAAAAAGGGGTGTTACATTAGTGGTATCAAAGCATGGTCGACCAGTTGGTCAATAGTCGTTAATGTTTTCCAATCATGCTGTATTTGATTTGTGTATCTGACACGATCGATACTGTTGGTCTGGTTGTTCGGGCTGTTTAGGACGATGGTTGCAGGCAGGAATGATGATGTCATTGCTGAGGAGGCGCTGAGGATGTTGGCTGACTCCATTGGTCAGATCCCTCAAGCGAATGCTGGTAACCGAAATGGAGATAATGATGAGTTCCATGCTTTGGGGAGATTCCAGAGGAACAATCTTCCTGTCTTTGAGGGTGAGCATGAACCTGATAAAGCTCAAGCTTGGCTGAAGGAAATTGAGAAGATCTTCAGAGTCATGAACTGTACCGATGCTCAGAAAGTGCAGTTTGGTACTCATATGCTTGAGAAGGAAGCTGAAGATTGGTGGAATAACACTCTTCAGAGGTTTGAAGGAGACATCATTAAGGTTACTTGGGCTCTTTTCCGTGATGTCTTCTTGGAGAACTATTTTCCAGAAGATTGTCGTGGGAAGAAAGAGGTGGAGTTCCTTGAATTGAAGTAAGGAAATGGTACTGTTGCGGAATATGCTGCTAGATTTCAGAAGCTTATCAAGTATTGTCCTCATTACAATACTGCTAATGCTGAGAGATCTAAATGCTTGAAGTTCGTGAATGGCTTGAGACATGATATCAAGAAGGCCATTGGTTACCAACAGATTACTCGTTTTGCGGAGTTGGTTAACAAGAGTCTGATTTATGATGAGGATAGTAGGGAAAGTGCTTCTTTCTACAAGAGTTTGAAGGGGAAAAACCAGGATCGTGGGAAACCGTATGATGACAAGAGGAGACAACCTGGTTTTGGCAAGAAGCCAAGTGGGGGAGGATCTTCTACTCCACTTAAGTGTTTCAAATGTGGCGTTGAAGGTCATCGTGCTGTTGATTGTAGTAAGGATTCTGTGACGTGTTTCAAGTGTGGCAAGAGTGGTCACAGAGCAAACCAGTGTGGAGTTGGTTCTAGTGTGACTTGTTACAATTGCGGTGAGTAAGTTCACATTAGTACCAAATGTGATAAGTCAAAGAAGGAGCAAGCGAAGGGAAAGGTGTTTGCATTGTCTGGTGCGGAGGCCACTATCGATGATAGGCTAATCCAAGGTACGTGCTTTATTAATGGTACACCTTTGACTGCCATTATTGATACCGGTGCAACACATTCTTTCATTTCTTTGGATTGTGCTAAGAAATTGAATCTTATATTATCTGATATGCGTAGAAGTATGGTTATTGATACACCTGCTATGGATTCTGTTTCTACTTCCTATGTGTGTCTGAATTGTCCGTTGAGTATCTTTGGTAGGGATTTTGGAATTAATTTAGTTTGTCTTCCTTTAGAGCAACTTGATGTGATTTTGGGTATGAATTGGTTAGAATTTAATCGGGTGTATATCAACTGTTTTGAGAAGACAATTATTTTTCCTGAGGTTGGTGCGAAGGAAGATTGGTTTGTGTCTGCTAAGCAAGTTGAGGAATCAGTGCAAGGTTTCGAGTTGTTTATGTTGTTGGCAACTTTGGATATTTGTGAGAAGAGGACGATTGAAGAATTGCCAATAGTTTGTGAGTTTGCGGAGGTATTTTCGGAAGATATAAATTATTTACCGCCGGAACGCGAGGTTGAGTTTTCGATTGATTTAGTTCCTGGAACTAGTCCTGTATCGATGGCTCCCTATCGAATGTATGCTTCTGAGTTGAAAGAGTTGAAAAGTCAACTTGAAGACTTGCTCGAGAAGAGGTTTATTCGTCCTAGTGTGTCGTCGTGGGGTGCACCTGTTCTGTTGGTCAAGAAGAAAGAAGGTTCTATGAGATTATGTGTTGATTATAGACAACTGAATAAGGTGACGATTAAGAACAAGTATCCACTTCCGAGGATTGACGATCTGATGGATCAGCTGGTTGGAGCTTATGTGTTTAGCAAAATTGATTTGAGGTCTGGGTATCATCAGATTCGTGTAAAGGCTGAGGATATTCAAAAGACTGCTTTTCGGACAAGGTACGGTCACTACGAGTACTTCGTGATGCCTTTTGGTGTGACTAATGCACCTGGTGTATTTATGGAGTATATGAATAGAATTTTTCATGATTATCTGGATAAGTTTGTTGTTGTGTTCATCGACGATATATTGATTTATTCCAAGAGTAAAGAGGATCATGCCGAGCATTTGAAGGTTGTGTTATCGGTGTTGAAAGAGAGGAAGTTGTTTGCTAAACTCTCTAAATGTGAGTTTTGGTTGAGTGAAGTAAGTTTTCTTGGACATGTGATTTCGAGTGGTGGTATTTCTGTGGATCCTACGAAGATTGAAGTTGTATCTCAATGGGAAGCTCCTGAGTCTGTTGCTGAGATTAGAAGTTTCCTTGATTTGGCTGGTTATTATAGGAAGTTCATTGAAGGATTTTCTAAGTTGTCGTTACCATTGACGCAGTTGACTAGGAAAGGTCAATCTTTCATTTGGACTTCGCAGTGTGAAGCGAATTTTCAAGAGCTTAAGAGAAGATTGACTACGACTCCTATTTTGATTTTACCGGATCTGTTAGAAACTTTCGTTGTGTATTGTGATGCTTCTTTGTTGGGTTTGGGAGGTGTTTTGATGCAAAAAGGGCAAGTGGTAGCGTATGCTTCAAGGCAACTTAAAGTTCATGAGAGGAATTATCCGACCCATGATTTAGAGTTGGCCGTCGTTGTGTTTATGTTGAAGCTTTGGAGACATTATTTGTTTGGATCGCGATTTGATGTGTTTAGTGATCACAAGAGTTTGAAGTACTTGTTCGATCATAAAGAATTGAATATGAGGCAAAGGAGATGGTTGGAATTCTTGAAAGATTATGATTTTGGTTTGAATTATCATCCTGGAAAGGCGAATGTTGTAGTTGATGCATTGAGTAGGAAGTCATTGCACATGTCTATGTTGATGATTCGAGAGTTTGAATTGTTAGAGCAATTTAGAGATTTGAGTTTGGTTTGTGAAGCGACGCCTTCGTGTGTTAAGCTTGGTATGTTGAAGCTTACGTGTGGCATTCTTAACGAGATTAGAGAAGGTCAGAAGTCAGATTTGAAATTAGTCGATGTTACGACATTGATTAATCAAGGCAAAGGTGGTGACTTTCGGATTGATGAGAATGGTATCATGAGGTGTCGTGATCGAGTTTGTGTTCCGGATGTTGCGGATTTGAGAAAGAGGATTCTTGAGGAAGGGCATAAAAGTGGTTTGAGTATTCATCCTGGTGCTACTAAAATGTATCAAGACTTGAGAAAGATATTTTGGTGGCAAGGTATGAAGAAGGATGTAGCGGAATTTGTGTATTCATGTTTGACTTGTCAAAAGTCAAAGATTGAAAATCAAAAGCCGTATGGTATGATGCAACCGTTATCTATTCCCGAGTGGAAGTGGGATAGTATCTCTATGGATTTTGTTTCGGGTTTGCCGAGAACATCGAGTAATTGTGAGGCGATTTGGGTCGTTGTGGATAGGTTGACGAAATGTGCTCATTTTATTCCGATGAGGATGTATTATTCGATGGAGAGACTTGCTAAGTTGTACATCGAAAGGATTGTGTGTTTACATGGTATTCCGTCGAGCATTGTTTCGGATAGAGATCTGAGGTTCACTTCGAGATTTTGGGAAGGTTTGCAAAGTGCTTTGGGTACGAAGTTGCGTTTGAGTTCGGCATATCATCCGCAAACTGATGGTCAAACAGAGAAGACTATTCAGTCACTTGAAGATCTTTTGAGGTCTTGTGTTTTGGAACAAGGAGGAAATTGGGATAGTTTCTTGCCTTTGATCGAGTTTACGTATAACAACAGTTTCCATTCAAGTATTGGAATGGCACCTTTTGAGGCTCTCTATGGTAGAAGGTGTAGAACTCCTTTGTGTTGGTACGAATCGGGAGAGAGTGTTGTGGTTGGACCCGAGTTGATTCAAGAGACTACGGATAAAATTAAGATGATCCAAGAGAAGATGAAGGCTTCTCAGAGTCGTCAAAAGAGTTATCATGATAAGAGGAGGAAAGCTCTTAAGTTTGAGAAAGATGAGCATGTATTTCTTCGAGTTACGTCAATAACGGGTGTTGGTAGAGCTTTGAAGTCGCGTAAGTTGACGCCGCGTTTCATTGGTCCTTATCAGATTTCCGAGAGGGTAGGTGACGTGGCATATCAGATAGCATTACCACCGTCACTTTCTAATCTTCATGATGTGTTCCATGTGTCCCAATTAGCGAGGTACATTGTGGATCCATCGCATGTTGTTCCATTAGATGATGTTCAAGTGCGGGATAATTTGACGGTTGATACATCACCTATGCGAATTGAAGATCGAGAAGCGAAGAAGCTTCGTGGTAAGGAGATTGCTTTGGTGAAAGTGATATGGGGCGGAGTCGCCAATGGCAATATTACTTGGGAACTCAAGGATAAGATGAAGGAATCGTATCCGGAGTTGTTCGTTTGAGGTAAATTTTCGAGGCCGAAAATCTTTTAAGTGGGGGAGAGTTGTAACAACCCAATTTTAGTAATTATTTCCTATATTATTATTATTATATTTTATTTGATTTATTTGGAATGTTAAGTAATTAATTGGTTGTTAGGTAGTATAATAATTGATTATATTAATTGATTTGGTGTGTTAATTAATTATTTAGTTGATATGAGATATAATTTAATAATTGATTATATTAATTAACTTGGTGTGTATATTGTGTTGGTTTAATTTATTTGAATTAAATAGAGATATTATAATGCTAGGTATTATTGGGCCTAATAATTGTATCATTCTTTAAGCCCAAATAGAATACTAGTATATAAGAGGTGAGGAGAGTGAAGAGTAGGATTATTTTGATCATTTGACGGCAACAGAAAAAGAAAAGAGGAAAAGTAAGGAGAAGAGGGGAAGAACAAGAGAGAAGCTAGGGTTTCCAGAAAATTGAAGAGGTAAGGGGGAGAATCCTTATTATTATGGGTTAGTATGATTGGGTCAATGGGTAGAAGTATGTTTAGGTTAAAATCCCTAATTTTGTATGGTTGTTTGAAATTGTTAGGTTTTGATGAGTATTCTTGATTTGTGGTGATTTGATTGTGTTAAAAATGCAAATTTACGTTATATACTTAGAGTATTGTATGAGTTATAATTTTCTGAACGTTTGGCTTTTTACGGAATCAAAATCGGAGGTCCGAAAGTCCTCAAACGATGAAAAACGCAGAAAATTCTGCATTCTGTTTTATGTTAACCGGTTACTTGCAGAGCGTTAATCGATTACTTGCTAAAAATCTGCGCAGGAAATTGATTATGTTTTACGTTAACCGGTTACCCACCGAGCGTTAACCGGTTACTTGCTAAAAACCTGCCCAGAAGCTGATTATGTTTTGTGTTAACCGGTTACCCACCGAGTGTTAACCGGTTACCCACCGAGTGTTAACCGGTTACCACTGTTGAAAAATGAAAAATTGAGATTTTAAAAGTTGTATTCATTTTGAAATGCAATCTAAGTGTGCGTAGTTGATAATTAACCTATATTTGTGAATGATATATTGTTATGAATGTGTATATGTACCATTGGTGGATAATTCATAGAGTTGAATTATGGTGATATGTGGAATGTTAAGATGGTAGAGATGATCTTAATTGCATATGTGTTGGTATTTGTATATTCATTCATGGCATGGTCGGCTTCATGGTGGAAGCGGTGAAACTGTGGGTTCACAGGGTATTAGACGTTGATCCTTGAATGGAAATAGGCGTAGCAGATGTTGATCTTTAATTGGAAATAGACGTAGTGGCTTGGATTCTAGATATTGAATCGGAAAGCGGTGAAACTGTGGGTTCACATAGACGTTGATCCTTAACTGGAAATAGGCGTAGCAGACGTTGATCCTTAATTGAAAATAGACGTAGTGACTTTGATCTTGTCCGGATTGGAAGCGTGGCTTGGATTCTAGATGTTGAATCGGAAAGCGGTGAAACGTTGGGTTCACATTGCGGTACCACATGCATAGAGTCACATGTCTTGCATTGAGTCACATTAGAGTTATGTGATAATTGAATGTGTGCATTGATGTGGTTGTGAGGTGTGTATGAGATATGGTAATTGAATTTGGTGAGGTTTGGACACATAATTTGGCAAAATATGTGATTATGTGATAATTGTAGATATGTGTATAATTGGGAATATAGTGTTGGATTTGAATATTATACTCCTTGAGTTTTGATGGATGTTTGAAACATGTGAAATAAATATTGGTTAGTATTATTTACATGGTTATATGAAGTGTGATGAATTCCTTTAATTATTGATTTAATCATTGTGCTTTATTATACTTCTTCATAATGACTTGAATTCTCACCCTTCTGTTTGAATGTTGCTTTACATGGCATCGTGCAGACACTCCAGAGTAGTATTGCGGAAGTAAGTGGACGGTAACTTACTCGAGATTAGCTGGAGAGTTCCGAAGCTTTATTTTAGAGACTAAGTAGTGAGTCAATGCTCTGGTCATGTAACACGGGGTAGATTGGTAGTATTGAACTCATATCTGATTTGGGTACGTATTATGTTATTACTTGTGAACATGTTTATTTGAAAATTGCGGTTTGAGAGGCCATAATGCCAAATATTCTGGATATGGTTTTAGTTATCTTGAGGAGATTATTGAGAGATGATCATGGTATGGGACATGGATCATTTTATGAAATACACGAGTATTCATTATTTTCCCCTGCGAATGCATATTCTTGAATATTCATGATAAGTGAAATGTGTTATTTTAAATGTCCAGGTGTATTGTATATTGATGATGAATGATGTTGGTTTTTGAAAGCTTTTAGTTTTTGAAAACGTCGATGTGACGCCCTTTCGTTTATATGCGTGCTTATTTACTCTGATTATATGTTAAGTATTTTGGGATAGAAAAATGGGTGTTACACTTTGTGACTTTGAAGTCTCAAGTACTGATTGGTCTTGATTTAAAATAATGGGATCAAAGTCTTGCCTTTATTAGAAGCAGATATAACATAAGTTTTCAAATTTGTTTTAATATTTCTTCAAAAAGAAGGTTCTGAGGGTTTTTTCAAGAGTTGTGCTTTTTGATTAATTCACTATAACCCAAACATTTTACTTTGCTCTTACTTACTCCATATATTATGGAATCAAGTTTTATTCTCTCAAGACCTGTTGTGATAAAATCTTGGAAAGTCATTTCATGCTCACTCATAGATTTATCGGATATTTCCTTTAATTGAGCAATATGATCTTTTTCTAAAGATTCAATTTTATCTTGAGAAGATTTTGGTTCTTCTTTCTGACGATCATTTTCATGTTTTAAAGTTTTCATATCTTTTTCTTGAATAAAATATATTAGATTAGAACGAGATAAAAGTTGATTCATGTTCTGTTTCAGAGGATATGAGAACCATCAGTGCTAAATTTGCTTCTCCTTCATCTTTGCCTGAACTGTCTTCATTATCAAGTTCATCCCATGTTGTCATGAGACTCTTCTTGAATTTACTTCTAAAGTTGTCCTTCTTGAAGCTTTGTTTCTTTAGTTTGTCATTTTGCAGATCAGGGCAGTCAACTTTGAAATGAACATGCTTCTTGCAATTGAAGTAATTCTTTGATCATCCACTTTGTATTTGGAACTAGATCCTCTGGAGCCACTAATTTTACCAGAGAATCACTTGTTCCTTTTTGTCAATTGTTGAAACCTCCTGATGTGACAAAGGCCACTCGTCATTATCAGATTCACCATCAGAAACTTCTTCATCAAAAGCTTCTCCTGATTTCCAAACTTTTAAGGGTCTGACAACTTTACCACCAGATATTTCAGCATCTGACTTCAACATCGTTGTTTTAGATTTCATCACGGGCATATCACCATTCAGTTCGATTGCATGGATCTAAATGTTGCTAATAATACTTTTAAGGCTCCATGTATTCAGATTTTTAGCCTCCTGAATAGATGTGACCTTGGGTCTCTGTATCTAGTAAGAAGACTTCTCAAAATCTTCTTTACATGATCAGATGTAGTGTAACTTTTGCTCAGAAGCTGAATACTTGATACAAGGACTTGAAATCTAGAAAACATGGTTTCAATATCTTAATCCTCCTTCATTATGAACAACTCATAATGTTGTACAAGAAGGTTGGCATTAACCTCTTTGACTTGTCGGTTCCCTTCATGAGTGGAACATAAAGACTCAAAGATAGTCTTAGTAGTTGACTTATCATCTTGATATATTCTGATGACAGTTCATCATTGCATGAATTTATTTAGTCGAAGAATCAGATCAAAACAAGTGAAATATGAGCTAAAATGAAGAAGAAATACCAAAGAATGAGAAAAAAATAGTTAAGTGTGAAGAAATTGGACTTAGTGAAAATTCAGGTGAAAATAGAGCAAAAGAGTGCAGTTACGGGAAAAAGCACGTGCAACATCGCGCGATACAAGTCATCACGCGTGCAATGGCTTTTTTTCTGAGCTTTTTCTAACGCGTCTAATCCATTTTGAGCTCTTTTAAGGGGAAATTCTACACTTTTGCAAGGGTTACGAATTTTGTAGAACAAAGTACGATTTTGACGACATCGAAGGTGATTTTGAAGGCATTGGAAGCCATTGGAGACCATTACTTCAAGGGAATTCCCAATGTTATTCTCATCTATTGTTTTTGGTATTGTAATATGAATTATGAGCAGCTAAACTCCTTTAAGTTAGGTTGTGTTATGATGAACTTATTTCACTATTGTTGGGTAATATGTTGATTTGACTTTGTATGAACCTTTTGATCTATAATCCTATTCAATTGCTTATTATTATTGATGATTTTCATGTGATACACTATTTGAAATTGGTTTTGGACACAGGGAATACTAACTATTAGTCTACTTACGCTGGTTGAATGGGAATAAGGGACCCCGAGTAGTGGCATATGGAATTAATGTTTTGTGCTCTGCATACGCTGGTGGACTAGGGATAAGAAGCTCCGAGTAGTGATTAGTGAGTTATTTTATGAGGTATTAGTTATAGCAACTTTGTTAATTTGATATGGGGTTATAATGATAAGATCATTCATATGGCATCAAACACCAACAATAGAAAAATAGGGGATTCTAACCACAAACTGGCCATTTTTGTAATTTTGTTAACACACTCATTTAGTTTTCGCATTGCAAACTCGCCCCACCCCCTTTACTATTTTCTATACATTGCACACATTTTGTCTTATTAGAAAGTAGTCCATGTGGATTCGATATTTTATTACTGCGACACTATCGGTACACTTGCCGAGAAGTCATCAGGTTTTAGCGCCTTTGTCGAGGACTATTGATATTTCAATAAGGCAGCGCTTGCGCGACGTTTTAATTTTAGTCTTTCTTATTTTTATTTTATTTTCTTGCTAATCATAATGCTAATGAGGTATTTCTTGTTTGTGTATGCGCAACTCAGGATCGACATTGATACCGTTTGATCCAAAAATTGAAAGAACCACACATGATATCAGGAGAGCAGTCGGAGAAGCAAATATAACTCAAAGGATCTTAGTTGAAGATCAAGCATTGATTTCTTTTGACTCTGAAGAGGAAATCATCATGGCAGTTGTACCACCCCAAACTATGAGGGATTATTGTAAAATAATCGATGAAGGACATGTTTCAAGAGGGCTTGTACTGGAAGACCCTACTAACTTTGATATTAATAATTATTATGTATTTTTAGGTTTAAGAGACAATTCGTTCGACAGAAACGCAATTAGAGACCCGTTGAAGCATCTTGCACGCTTCTACAAAACAACTTCGATGTGAAAACTAACCGACGTCACTAAAGACCAAGTTAAGTTGAGGTTGTTTGAGTTCTCACTAGTTGAAAGGGCTAAGGATTGGTTACTTTGCCTTACAAATGGAACAATTCGAACTTGGAGGACAAATTCCTATAAAGATTTTTCACCACTACTCAGTTTACCGAGTGAAGAACATAAATTGTAAAATTCGAGCAGCAGGAAACTAAGTCATTTTATGACTCGTGGGAAAGATTCAAAATTTTGTTATGTAGATGCTTCTTCCCCTTAAGTACCCTTGATTGATAAAAAAAATTGTTTAGTCGCTCATACCAAGCCTAGGTGCTTGTTTGAGACCGTACAAAACACATTTTAATTTGTAAACATGATTGGGATACTCATGATTTTCAAAACCAGGAAGTTGAGCAACATACACCTCTTCATTAATATAACCATTTAGAAATGCACTTTTCACATCCATTTGAAATTATTTGAAGTTCTTAGAGCAAACAAAGGCAAGAAGAAGGCGTATGGCCTCAAGTCGGGTGACCGGAGCATAAGTCTCCTCATAGTCAATACCCTTATCTTGGTTATACCCTTGAGCGACTAACCGGGCCTTATTCTGGTTTATCACTCCATTTTGGTCAAGCTTGTTCCTAAAAACCCATATTGTGCCTATTATTTGATGATGTTTTGGATACAGGACAATGTCCCAAACATCATTCCTTTTAAATTAATTTAGTTCATATTGCATTGCCATGAGCCAATGCTCATCAAGTAATGCATCGTTAGCATTGTTAGGCTTAACCGGTGACACAAAAGCGAAGTGATAACAAAATTTTCATCTTAGGGCCTTATTCCAGGTTATCACTCCATTTTGGTCAAGCTTGTTCCTAAAAACCCATATTGTGCCTATTACTTGATGATGTTTTGGACGCAGGACAATGTCCCAAACATCATTCCTTTTAAATTAATTTAGTTCATATTGCATTGCCATGAGCCAATGCTCATCAAGTAATGCATCGTTAGCATTGTTAGGCTCAACCGGTGACACAAAAGCGAAGTGATAACAAAATTTTCATCTTAGAGCATGTTTTCACGCCTCTTGTGATATCTCCAATAATATTATCAATAAGGTGATATTTGGATGTTCTCTAAGACAAAGGAAGCTTGTCTATTGCAGCTGAACTCTCCTCATTTTCCTCTTCGTGATCATCATCTTCAACTTTCTCATTTTCATTCTTTTGAGATTGATCAATCCCTTCACCATCTTCATTGAGAGTGGCATGCAAAGACACACTTATATCATGAAAAGACATACCCTTTTCCAACATATTTTGGAAAAGAGTCATCAAAAGAAACACGAACAGACTCTTCAACAATAAGTAGCCTCTTGTTATAGACCTTATATGCCTTGCTAGATTGTGAGTATCTGAGGAATATACCCTCATCGGATTTAGCATCGAATTTACCTAGATTGTCCTTTTCATTGTTTAAAATAAAACATTTACATCCAAATACATGAAGGTGAGAAACATTAGGTTTTCTACCTCTAAGTAGTTCATATGGGGGTTTGTTTAGAATAGAACGCATTGATATCCTATTCAAAACATAACATGACATGCTAATAGCATCAACCCAAAATTACTTTGGTAAATTTCCTTTATTAAGCATCATCCTCGCTAACTCCTCTAAAACTCAATTTTTACGCTCCACAACCCCATTTTATTGTGGAGTTCTTCTAGGAGCCGAGAAGTTGTGCTCAATACCATGTTTCTCACAATACTTTTCAAAAATAAGATTTTCAAACTCTCCTCCATGATCACTTCGAATCGAAACAATTTTCAAATTCATTTTATTTTGGAACAATCTAGTAAATTGTTTGAAATCCGAGTATGTCTCATCTTTACTAGACAAAAACATAACCCAACAAAATCTAGAATAGTCATAAACTATAACAAAACCATAATAGTTTTCACCTAAGCTTTTGGTCCTAGAAGGACTAAAGAGGTCAATATTAAGAAGTTTGAGAGGTGTAAATGTTGAAAAAACATTTTTTGATTTAAAAGAGACATTCATTTGCTTCCCCATTTGACATGCTTCACATAGGCGATCTTTTGTGAACTTCATTTTAGGAAGACCAATGACTAGATCCTTTGAGGTTACTTTAGTTAGTAAGTCAAAGTTAATATGAGCTAAGCGCTTATGCCACAAACAAGAGTTTTCACCCATGGTAGCAAGACACTTAGTACCAACCAAGGACACACTATCTAAATTTAGCATATAAGTATTATTGACTCTTAAGCCCTTAAACACACAATCCCTCTTCTCATTATACTCAAATAAATAACGAGTATTAGTGAAAGTAACTTTAAAACCCTTGTCACAAAGTTGGCTAATGCTAAGAAGGTTGTGTTTAAGACCATCAACAAGCATTACATCGAAGATAGTAGTAGATGAGGAATTACCTACACTACATTTTCCAAGAATAACTCATTTGTTATTATCTTCATAAGTGATGAATCCCTTTTTCTTTGGCACAAAATTAATAAAAAGTGACATGTTACCCATTATATGCCTTATACATCCACTATCAAGATACCACATATTTTCAATAGATTCAAGACATTTAACTTGTTTCTTCTTCCTTCCATTAGCCATAAGACAAATCTGGGTTGATTCTACACTTGAAGTGGAGCTTTCATCGCTTGAGGAGTCACTTTCACTCTCACAATCTACATAAGCTCTTCTAGGTTTATTAGGCTTATTGTGATGCCCTTTTTCTCTGTCTTTCTTAATTATGGCACATTTCGGTCTATAGTGACCAATTTCACCAAAACTATAACAAGAGCTTATAAATTTACCTTTCCTATTCTCACAATCTTTTGAAGACTCGGAGTCCATTCTAAATTTTGCTAAGTTGCCTTCGGAGTGCTTGACCTTGTTCTTCCGAATATACCTTTGGTATCTATTGACAAATAGCCCGACATCATCATCATCAGAGATCTTGTCATCCCTTTCTTAATACTCATTAGGCTTATACTTTGAAGAGTTGAAACTATACGTCTTTAGAGCAATGTGCATCTTCTCTTCCACCTTGTGTTTACCTTTCTCTTTCTTTACCATCTTTTCATATTATTTTTCATCTTTTTTAAGCAAGTGAGTTCTTGCTCATGTTCTTCAAATTTACCAAACAAAGTAGTAAGATCAAGTGCTTTAAGATCATTTGCTTCTTTGATAGCGGTGACCTTGGGTTGCCACTCACTGTTAAGACATCTTAAAACCTTGTTAGTAACAATAACATTGGAGATAGGATTACCTAGAGCATTCAATCTATTAATAAGATGTGTGAATCTCTTTTGCATGTCGACAATGGTTTCACCATGCTTCATATGAAAGAGTTCAAACTTTTGGTTCAAAGTATTAATTCTAGCGTGTTTGACTTCATTAGTTCCCTCATGTGCAACTTCTAATGCATCCCACATAGTCTTGGCGGTTTCACAATGAGAGACACGATAATACTCATCAACACCTAATGCGGATATAAGAATATTTTGTGCTTTCCAATCACGAGACCACAATTTCTTATAATTATCATTCCATTGATTTTCCAATTTTTGTATCACCATTGGTCATTGTAATTTATTATGACTATTGGCAATGACGTCCCATACGCCCTTATCAACGGAGTTGATATGGATACGCATACAAACTTTCCAATATGCATACAAGCTTTCCTTTAGGTTCGATATCCATTATCTAATAAGCAAATCTTAAGACCAGAAACAACCGGAGCTCGTGATACCACTTATTAGACGATATGCCTAGATATAGAGGGGGGTGAATAGATTCCAAGTTAAAAAGTTATTTGAAACTTTGATTTAGAATTTTTTTGGCGCGAAAGCAAGCTTCAAATATTTTCTAGATTCAAAATCTTCCAACCGAACCTTCTTTTGAAAAGCCCAGATATGCGTGATAGTACCAATAGAATGATAATAATCCATAAGTCGATCAACAACTATTAAGCACAACTAATTGAATACTCTACAGTAGTAAAAGTCTATCTCCAACAATATTCACACATAAAAAACCAAGTCAAGCAATTTGTCGAACACTTGGTGTGCGAAAAACAAAGTTTGGAATTTTATATGGTGTTTGTTGTTCTAAGAAATCCAATCACAATCGAATGGACTCTAGACAGAGAGACTTTGGACTTTGGACAAAGAAACTCTGGACTCTAGACATCATCAAATTCTGAATCAAAGTTAGAATATGAAGAAGTGCTCAATTAAAGTCAACTTTAGATATCTTAGTCAACACTTCTGAAGTAAACAATAAAAATTCACTCGTGTAAATTCAAGCCTCATTTTCACTAGACTCTCAAGTCCACCTTCAAGGTTGTGAACTCTGATCAAGATCCAAATCATCTATAACACGAAGCCGATGATTCTAGAAGATGGTACAATTTGAGCGGCGTAATCAAAAGGACATATTCACTGATATTCCCAAAGACTATACTGCCAAACGACTATCAAAGATTTTCTCTCCACTATCCACGATTTTTGGCTCAACCTCGTACCACTATTACAGTTGTGGAATTGAAGAAGTTTCCAATTCTATTCTCTAACTATGTTATTCATCATCTATATAAAGAGGACAAAGAATATCGAGAAACAAGACGAACTTCATTGAAGAAACATATATACGACAACTAAAAGAATTTCAATAGAAAAAATCAATATCGAGAAAGAGAAATTAGAGAAAAACACTTAGCTATCTATTTCATATATTCTTAAGTGTAAAATATGTTTATCACTTTGTGTATATGCTTATTTAGAAGTAATATTGTAAACACAAACCTTGTATTTAACCGTTGTTAAATCTTTGAGGGACTAGGTTTTATTCAGATCCTTGAGAAATCACTGACAGGTAGTTTTTGAGTTGTAATTTCTTAAGGGACTAGGTTTAATGAGAATCCTTGAGAAGTCATTGACGAGTAGTTTTTGAGATTATAATAAATTTGATTATTAAATTAAATCTTGTTGAGAAAGTAAAATCACTCTGACGAGTGGATTGGACTAGTCTTGTTAATGGTGAACTAGGATAAAGATACATTGTTATTTTTATCATTGTTGTTATTGTTTTTGGGTCACGAAAATTGTCATATTTGAAACCCAATTCAATTCCCCCTTTCTTGTGTTTCTTGAATTTCAATTTTTGTGTAAATGTAAGTATGTGTGTATGAACTCAATGTTAGATTGATTGTTCGACTAATCAAATTCAATTTGAGTCTTGCATGTAAATTGACTTATGTTAATTGATGTGTTGTTGTTTAAGCAACTTCATCTATCTTAGTTGTTGTAATTTTTTATAATTTAAGTTAACAACGGAATCCATTTAGTTGTATCCTTTATAAAATTCTGTTATCTTTCGCTTCTGATTGTAAAATTATGATTTTCAAAGAATTTTTTTTAAAAATGATTTTAGAGAAATCATGCATTCATCCCCCTTTATACCATTTTACATTCACATTCTCTTCCAATAATAATATGTGAGTGTATAATAATTTAGAAAGAGGAGTTGAATATACTGTTTTCCCTAAAACTATTTTTCGAAAACATTTTATTGTAACATAGTTTATTTTTCAGAGAAACTTATGAGGAGGTATAATTAATACTTGTAATTCTTATCAAGACATACTTTAGGTTGCTTCTATTTGTTTAAATTGTAATATACCAATGTATGGTTTGTTTGTGTATTGTTTTTGTCTAGCTTATAAGCAAATAATCATATAAGTCTTCTACAACTCATAAAATGTGGGAAAATTTTACCTTGTACCCCTACAGTTAGCCCCATACCCCTACAAAATTTTAAAAATTCTCATTCTACCCTTAATTGGTTTTAACCAATTTACCATTTCATTTTTACCATTCAGTTGAAAATTTCAGAAATTACACTTTCACACCTCTCACATCGGAACTCCTGCAAAATGACTTCCGGTATGTATTTTTCCCAAACCGGAAGACTTAAAGAATGACTTCTGGAACACACAAAAAAGCAAACGGGAACACTTCATGAAAGAGTTCCGGTTCAATTAAAAAAAAATTACAAAACCGGAACCAATTAAAACACATATTAGAAAACAAATTATAAAATATTCAAATATTATTCAATTTCAAATATACGTTGTTTATTTACCTCACCGAACCATATATGTCGAGCAACATGATACTCGTACTTCACCAAAAGAGACGTATCATACGACCCTCCTGGATATCCAGCCGGCTCAGCTGCAGCTGCAGATGAAGATGCACCCCGGTCTAACGTGCAGACTGGAATCCGGCCATCTGCACCTCGTCTTCGAACCACTGCAAAAAAAATGTTTAAAAAAATAATTAAAATAAATAAAAAATAAAAATACGTACCGGAACACTTTCTTAAAGAGTTCCGGTATACATCACCCAAACCGGAAGTCTTTAAGAAAGACTTCCGGTATACAACTATATAAACCGGAAGACTTTCTAAAAGACTTCCGGTTCAGTGCCCCTTAAAGGCAACAAACCGGAACTCTTTAGAGAAGTGTTCTGGTATACAATTAATGGACCAGAAGACTTACTCTAAGTGTTCCGATTTACCATGCAAAAAAACCAAAATTTTCTCTTCTCCGGAAGTCTTCAGCGAAAATGGTAAAAAAAATTTGAAATGGAAAATATACCCTATTTATATGAGGGCATTTTGGTCAAATTTTTTTAAAGATAGGAGTATGGGTACAATTGTAGGAATACAGGATAAAATTTTCAAAATGTGGATAGTTGTTACCAAATAATTAAAATAAAAGTGATACATTTAAAAATATCCAAATATATATAATTAACTTATTTTCAAGTGTATTTCAATTAAATTTTTCTTCAACTATACTTTCTCTAAATTATCTAGTGGTGTTACTAAGAGACGCGTCATGAACCGCCGCGGTAGTACTATTATTTAGTACGCCAGTCTTTTTTTGGCAGCATAGCGTAATCAACAAGAAAATGGGAGTTCACGGTCTCTGGGAACTTCTCTCCCCCGTGGGTCGCCGTGTCTCCGTCGAGACCCTCGCCGGCAAAACCCTAGCCATCGGTACGCCCTAAAACCCTAATTTCCTCATTGACATAAATCAAGCAAATAATCTCCTCTCCATCTCCACACCTTCTTTTTTGCAGACGCGAGCATATGGATGGTACAGTTTATCAAAGCGATGCGTGACGAGAAAGGTGAAATGGTTCGCAACGCTCATTTGCTTGGATTCTTCCGTCGCATTTGCAAACTCTTATTCCTAAGGACTAAGCCTGTTTTTGTCTTTGACGGTGGAACGCCTGCCCTGAAGCGCCGCACCGTCATTGCTCGACGGAGACAGCGTGATGTTTCCCAAGCTAAAGTCCGCAAGACTGCCGAGAAATTGCTTCTTAATCACGTAAGCCTTTTTTTCCCGCTCTCAACCACGAATGAAACGGCTACTCTATACTAAGTATAGACTTAGAAACCAGACATTGGAGAGTATCTCCAATTGATGGCACACCTTATTTAACCTGACTGCATCCGCTATGAACGGTGAGAAAACTCATATACCTGATGCCTTAAAGTTTTGGGTGGAGATGTGGTCTATCTTTCAATTGTGGTCATGGATCATCGGTCCCGTTAGTAGTGGCTTCCCCTCCCTAACAAGTGGGGGAGATCGTTGAGTGCAAGTGTGAGTGATTATAGAGGCAAGTGTGAGGGATTAAGTCCTTCAATCAAGAGAATAAATAAAAAAAACAAATTCATCTTTTTGTTTGTTTGTAAAAACCACTTAATTTTGTTTCTTATGTAAGTAGAGATGATAATAATTCAAGAAAATTAAGTTATTGGATATAAAGTGGTTTCATATCAGATACAAACATGTCGAATCGTGACATGATTTCCATATAAATTATAGACACATCTTCAAACTGAAGTGTCGTATACACACATGTCGAATACTAAATACAACTTCCATATAAATGGCGGACATGTGTTGAACATAGACACGACTACAATCTGAAGTGTCAATGCTACTTTGTTTCTCTTTTCTCTTTTTAAGCCTGTTTTAGTATTTTTTGTGTGAAAAGATCACTTTTTTAAAAACAAAATTGCTACTTTTAGTATGTTTTCATCTGTTAGTTAAGCTGAACACACGTTTGGTATCAGAAAAAGTTTTCTATTTTCTTGGTGTGTGATACCAAATTATAACATCATGTAAATATCTAGAATATAAGACATGATATCACATAAGAGTACCGAGTCATCAAACAAAGAGGAATACAGCACGTCTAGATTAACTCTTAATATGAAATGGAGTTAAACATAAACATAAAACACATCCGGTCAAACTGAATAAACATTAGGTAAACATAAAATAAGTGAGGATCCATCTAGCTAGGTCGCCTTCCTTTTTCCTTTATTCTTCTTCTTGACCTACTCATCTGAAAAATAATCAACAAAGAAGGGACAAGACTACGTCTCAGTGAGTTCCAGCAAGTTGACAAGTTGACTCCTGAGATCTAATATGGACACTATGACTCTGAATCTCATAAGTTATCTACGTCATCTATCTATCTCTTGGGGCTGTAAGTCCTCTGATCACTTTTAGTTACTTGATTTTAAGTTTTGTATGGAACAAACAGAGATACTTTCACTGCCGTGTTGGTTTGCAGTTATGTAAATAAAAGTGAATTCAGAAAATGTAAACTTGAATAAGTTTTCTTGAATCAGACAGTTCATTAACTTTTATGGTTTATTAAAGTGAGATATGAGAGAGAAGAGATAGAAAGCTAAAAGAGAAAAGAGAGAAACTAATTCTGTTTTTTTTATATTGAATTGGAATGGAGCATGATGCTCTATTTATACCAGAGGAGTTGAACATTCAAGAGTTGAATCATTCAAGCTCTGCATTTAAGGATGACCTTACTTATTCTATAGTGCTGAACTTTTCTTATTCTATTAAATTAAGGCTGACCTTAATTATTCTATAGTACTGATTTTTCATATCCTAAGATATAACTCTAATACTCCCCCACAAGCTCAAGGTGGCTGCAAAGGCTGACTTGAGGCAGACAGGTTGAACTTGCTGCTGAGCTCCATAAATCTTGAACTTGAGAGAGGCTTGGTGAGGAGGTCAGCCTTCTGGTCAACACCAGGAATGTGGCAGACAGTGAGAGACTTATTAAGGACCTTTTCTCTTACAAAAAAGAGATCAATTTCCATATGCTTTGTTCTTGCATGAAGAACAGGGTTATGAGCCATAGCAACTGTGCTCTGGTTGTCACAATAGATGGCTGGAGTTGTCAAGGGAATTTTTAGTTCAGCTAGCAAAGTTTGAACCCATAAAACTTCAGCTGTGGTGTGCGCCAAGCTGCGATATTCTGCCTCAGCACTAGAACGAGCAACAACAGTTTGCTTTTTAGACCACCAAGAGATCAAATTAGAGCCTAAGTACACAGCTGACCCAGAGGTGGATCTTCTATCATCTGGGTCAGCAGTCCAGTCAGCATCACAGTAGGTCTGCAGAGAGAACGGAACAGTGGAGGCAGGAGTGAACAATAAACCCGAGGTGATAGTGCCTTTTAGGTAGCGTAGAATACGCTTGACAGCTAGCCAATGGGACTCCAAGGGGTGTGCCATGAACTGACATACTTTGTTAACAGCATAGCAGATTTCTGGGCGTGTAATTGTTGCATACTGCAGGGCCCCTACAATGGACCTGTAGTGAGAGGCATCAGACAAGGCAGCAGACCCTGTTTTGATGAGTTTGGTGGTGGATGCCATAGGAGTAGCAACTGGATTGGAATTCTCCATATCAGTTTTGATTAGCAAGTCCCTTAGGTACTTAAATTGAGTGAGAAGGAGATTACCATTGGACAGTTTCTTCACCTCAAGGCCCAGAAAATAATCCAAGTCACCAAGTTGTTTGAGAGAAAACACATGATTTAGTTGTTGAGTAATTTGCTTGATGAGAGGAGGAGAGTTCCCTGTGATGATTATATCATCAACATAAACTAGCATATAAATGACAGCACTGTGATGCTTGTAGATGAACAATGAAGCATCACACTTGCTGTTCAGAAATCCAAAGGATAAAAGAGTGGTTTTGAGTCTTTCAAACCATTGCCTTGGGGCCTGTTTGAGGCCATACAAGGCCTTGTGCAAGTGACAAACCAGAGATGAATTAGGGGCAGTAAATCCAGGGGGTTGCATCATATAGACCTCCTCTTCAAGAATGCCATTCAAAAAGGCATTGTTTATATCCAATTGCTGCAGAGGCCAATTATAAGTGAGAGCAAGAGTCAAAATAATTCTAATTGTGACCGGTTTAATAACAGGGGAGAAAGTTTCATTAAAGTCAAATCCATGGACTTGATGGAACCCCTTAGCAACAAGCCTAGCTTTGTACTTATTTACTGTCCCATCAGCATTTTCCCTTACACGAAAAACCCACTTGCAGCCTATTGCTTTCCTGTTAGCAGGCAGTGGTACTAAAGACCAAGTGTTGTTCCTTATCAAGGCACCATACTCATCTTGCATAGCAGCAAACCACTTAGGATCTTGGAGAGCAATTTTAACACTCTTAGGCTCAGAATTGACAAGAAAAATGGAAGGATTTAGACGAGGTAAGGGTACACCAGATTTAGTTCTAGTAGTCATAGGATGAGTATTGGTGGGGAGAGGCTGAAGGTTAGGATCCCTAGGAGCAGAAATAGAGGAGGAGGATGGTGAAGTGGTAGTAGTGGGCTGATTGTTGGCATTTGAAGAGGGTGAAGGAGTAGGATTAGTGCTGGCTGTTTGTGTTATAGGGTTGGCTGACACAAAGGCAGTAGGTGTGTGGCTGGAATTGAATTGAGAAAAAGAAGAGGAGTGTGAGGTAGTGGAAGCAGTAGGAACGGGAAAAACATTAGGGAGAGCTTGTGTGTTAAGGGTTACTTTAGATGAAGAAGAGGATGGAATGGTTGATGAGGGGAGAGAAACATTAGGAAAAAAAGTATCATTGTAAGGAAATTTGGACTCATTGAAAAGGACATCTTTAGAGATGAATATTCTACCACTTGGGGAGAGACATTTGTAACCTTTGTGAGCTGTAGAGTACCCTAGAAAAATGCATTCATGGGATTAAAGTCAAATTTTTGAGAGTTGTATGGGCGAAGGAGAGGAAAACAAGCACACCCAAAGACTTTGAGGAATTTATAATCAGGATTTTGATTGAAAAGGACAGCATATGGTATATGTTGATTGAGAGACATGGTTGGTAACCTATTTATTAGGTAGACAGCAGTTAAAAAGGCATGATCCCAAAATTTGAGAGGTAAAGAGGCATGACTCAAGAGAGTTAAACCAAGATCAACAATGTGTCTATGCTTCCTCTCCACTACACCATTTTGGTGATGAGTGTGAGGGCAAATTAGACGATGAATGATGCCAAGATCAGAAAGAAATTTTGTAAATGGGCGAAATTCACCACCCCAATCAGTTTGGACAGATTTAATAGGAAATCCAAATTGTAATTCAGCCATGACTTTGAATTGTTTAAAGATAGTTAAGGCTTCAGATTTATTTTTGAGCAAATAGATCCAAGTAAATCTAGTGTATGCATCAACAAAGGTGATGTAGTAGGTAAAGTTTTGGGAGGATTTGACTGGGGCAGGACCCCATAGGTCACTGAAAATTAATTCAAGAGGAGAGTGATATTGAGTTTGTGATTGAGGGGAGTGCAGCCTATGTGCCTTTCCCATACAGCAGGCAGAACAAAAGACAGATTCAGCTTTATTAGAATAAGGAATATTACATTGAGCTAAAACAAGTCTCATAGTATTAGAATTTGGATGACCAAGGCGTAAATGCCAAGTATGTTGAGAATTATATGAGTTATTAGCTGATAGATTTTGATTAGAAACTGAAACCTTATCACTAGTGCTGGAATCAGATCTTGAAACAGGAGCATTAGAGTCTAAGGTGAGACATGAGACTTGACTTGTTGAAGGAGACTTAAGAAGCTGAAGGTGGGAAAATTGGTACAGGCCATCACTTCCTACACGACCTTGGAGCAGAATTTCATTGGTAGCCTGAGATTTGACATAACACATATCAGCATGAAACTCAAAGAAAACTCTATTATCAAGACAGAATTTGCTGACACTTATCAGATTCTTTGTAATAGAAGGAACAAGCAGTAAATTATGAAGAGCTAATGGAGTGTTGGGTTTAGAATGAGAGGGAAAATAAGAAGATCCTGAAGAGTGAATGTGCAAACCTTGACCATTACCAATGAAGATCTGATCAGGACCTTCAAAAGGGGTGGTCTGCTGTATGTTTTGAGAGGCATTGGTAACATGATAAGAAGCTCCTGAGTCTGGGAACCAGGCACTGCTTGGAACTGAAGCTGTGTTAGCAATCATAGCATTGAGAGTGATCTGTGACTGAGGAACAGGGAGAGGAGCAAGTCTTGGTTGATAGCTTGGGCGTGACCAAGTGTTAACCATGGGCTGAGCAAACTGAGGTCCACCAATTGGTTGATACGGATTGTAGAAATTTTGTAGGTTCATTGTTTGAAAATCAGCAGGTATGTTAGGTTGAAACTGTTGATTGAACCTGTGATAGCAGTTAGCAGCAAGGTGACCATATTTGAAGCAAACTTGACATTGAATGTTGCTGAACCTACCTCTCCCACGGCCGCGTCCACCACCACGGCCAGATGCACGACCTCCTCTTGAATAGGTTGGATTAAAGGTTGAATTCACAGCTTGTTCAGTGTTCTTGTTATTGGAGTTATCAGTTTCAGGTTGAGAATTAGCTTGAATGAGATTCACTGTGGCAGCCACCTCCATTTGAGAGTGTTTCTTATACTTGTTGAATCTCATCTCATGAGCAAGAAGAAGAGCTTCAACTTTTTCAAGTTCTACTGAATCAAACTTGCTTTCAATGACTGAAATAACAGAGGCAAAGTCTTGAGGAAGACCTTCAAGAATCACATCAATGTGTTGCTGATTTGGAACTGGATCTCCAACTGAAGCAAGTGCATCAACAAGAACTTTGATGCGAACCAGGTAATCACCAACAGATTTGTCTTCAAGTGTTGTAGATCTGAGTTCCGCTCGTAGTTGTCTTGCTTTCGCACGTGTAAGCTTTTGAAAATGCGCAAGAATACGTTCCCAGAGCTCGTAGGAATGAACGCATCCAAGAACACGTGAAAGAATCGAAGGTGAAAGCGTGGATTGAAGCCACGTCATAAGCCACTGATCTTGCGTAATCCAGGTGCGATACGCAGGATTCTCACGAGCAGCTGCACGATCTTCATCAGTTAGATATTGATTCGGTATGTCACGAAGGTAAAGGTAGTTTTGAAGATTATTCGTGTTAACGAAAGGATCTACTTGTTGGCGCCAAAGTAGGAAATTCTTCTCATCAAGTTTTTCTGTGATTTTGAGTTGGAATGACATAGATGCTGCGGTGGCCGGAGCTGTAGTTACCGGAGTCGCCGCGGTGGCCGGATCTGTAGTTACCGGAGTCGCTGCCATGGATAGAACCGAAGCTCTATGATACCATATTAAAGTGAGATATGAGAGAGAAGAGATAGAAAGCTAAAAGAGAAAAGAGAGAAACTAATTCTGTTTTTTTATATTGAATTGGAATGGAGCATGATGCTCTATTTATACAAGAGGAGTTGAACATTCAAGAGTTGAATCATTCAAGCTCTGCATTTAAGGATGACCTTACTTATTCTATAGTGCTGAACTTTTCTTATTCTATTAAATTAAGGCTGACCTTAATTATTCTATAGTGCTGATTTTTCATATCCTAAGATATAACTCTAATATGGTTTGACACGGTTTTAATTTATATTCAGGTCAGGTTTCAAATTTTACATTTGCTAGGTAACAGAATTTCGTTGGAAAATTGGAAGTTGAGTGCAATTTGGTTACAATAGCATACATTTTCATGTATAACATGTACCTAAGTGATTGGTTAGTGATTTTAGATTTTACACTGTACTAACAGCAATGAATGAAAATTAAGAGTTATTCCAGGACTCTATTTCACTTCATCAAGTTTGCTACTTCCTCAACTCAAACAAGCACATTCTAGCTTATTGACTTCATAACTTGTTCACTTGCGTATTGTATTTATTGTGATTTTAGAGGGACGTTTGTTCTCAATTTTATGTTGGTTGCTAAATGAAAATCCTGGAATTTACATTAAACCTCAGTGTATGACCATAAAATATAATCTATATGTTCTATGGGTAACCAACCAGTATCCGTGGGAATTGGATTTGGCACCAATTATGCTAATGGAAGATGGTGCGTTCAATCTGTTATAGGCTATGTATTCTGCTATCTTTACTTTTTTTGTTTTTTAATTTCTTTTGATAGTTAAAGGCATTACGGTTGAAGGAACTGGCTGATGATATTAAGAAGCAGAAACTGAAGCAAAAGAGTGGCACAAAGTCTCAGGAAAAATCAAATCAGATGGACTTCGTTGGCAATGATTTAGGAAAAAGTCACATGAAAGAGCTAGATGAAATGTAATCTGCATATCTGTTGTAAATTTAGAGGTTTTATTCTATCAGAATTTTATTAAATTTTTGAATTATTGAATTAGGCCTGCAGTTATGTCTGTGGCTAAGGAGGACGGAAATCTATCACAGGCTAAAATTTCGACAAGGTGCAACCAAGAGGAGCTTGATGAAATGTAATTAACCTATATTCCTCCCCAATGAAGGATACATATAGCCATCATAAGTTCCGTGCGATGTTCGTTCTTTTCAAGTATAAACTATAAATAATCTTGAATGTGGCCAGTAACTTCCTATAATGTTTGGATGAGTTAATTTAGGTTGGCAGCATCTATAGCTGCAGAGGAAAATGAATTACGATCCAGAGGAGGAGGGACATCTACTGTAATTAATTCTTCAGATGCAGACGAAGAGACGATACTGGTAAGTTTTCAAAAGAAAGTGGACTGATTGCAAAAATGGAAATGGGAATTCCAATCATATGGTTTTCTATTTTGTGTACCATTTTTTGTTTATCGTGTAACTTATACCTTTTTGAGAATGTAGATGTAAATAGTCATTGCAAATAGTAGAGTTATTGCGGTTAATAAGGCAATATTTGGTTTTTCTTATTAGTTGTTCTATTGTAATTATCTCTGTTGATGCTCCTGTATCTGTTGTTTTTTCTTTTTCATTTGTTTCAATACATTTAATTTTTTTCTCAGCCTACAGCCAATGATGAAGTTGATTTAGCTGTTTTAGCTGCTTTGCCACACTCAATGCAACTTGATATTCTTTCTCAGGTCAGATTTGAGATGATCTTGCCTTTTCCATTTATCAATTTCCATATTCTTTTTATTATAGTTTTAGCTTGTTACCCTTTTAACCAACATATAAAATGACATGCAATGAAAGGATCAGATAAATAATTTTCAAGAATTAATAATTTATTCCCACAATGTTAAGATAATATTTCCTTGGAAACATCATTGTCAGTTGACTAGCTCACTTATATGGCATATGATTTATCTATCTTACATTTGGTTTAAATTAAAAATGTTTTAGTTGATTGTTTGATAATAGCTTAAAGGCAAGAAAACAGGACCACTGAAGCAAGTTGACAACCAGACAAGACATGAAGTTAGTGATTGTGGCAAGGGTAAAGGGATTGTTTTCAATGAAACTGACCAGGTTGGGTGTAGCTCAAGATGTAACGTCAATGCGACATCCAGTAGTGACGACCAAAAAAGAATTGATGAAATGTAAGCTGCATAAAAAGTCATAATTTTTAAATTGTAGTGTCTTTGCTTGTTTATCAGGGTTGTTTTGATGATCCCATTAGGTTAGCTGCTTGTATTGATATGGAGGAAAATGCAAAGCTGGTAAATAATGTATCAAATTCCCTTGGGGGTTCTACCAATAAGGAAAAGGATGGTAACTATGACGAAGATGAAGAGATGATACTGGTCAGTTATATTTCTAGATATTTCTGTCTGAGTTATTTAACCGTGGTTTGTGCTGAATGTAGCTCAGCAGTTATTTTCAATTTTGGTAATCTTAATATAGGATAGCCACACTTGCTTGCAATGTTGTAAAACAGAAGCCGTGTTGAAATGACATGGCAGGTTTTGTGCCAACCACTATAGGCAATTTGTGCAGGGCACGCGCTATGGCAGCACCATAGGTTGCAATCCCACGGCCATCTGCCATAAACTTTCATCATCTGCCTTTGATAACATTGCGTCCCCTACTCCAAACTTGAAAATTGTAGTGCCTTGTAGCATCTAGTCTTGAACAAGAATAGTGTGTTTACTTCACTTACTTCTGGCAGCCAGCTATGCACAGTGAAGTTGATCCAGCTGTTCTGGCCTCTCTGCCTCCATCAATGCAACTGGATCTCCTTGTTCAGGTAATTGAGTTCGCAAAGTATTTTCTAGTCAAGAACATTTTTTGTTTATTAAGATGTATGCTATTGATTAATTATTCTGCAGATGAGAGAGCGATTGATGGCAGAGAATAGACAAAAGTATCAGAAAGTCAAGAAGGTTGGTATAATGAATTCACATACATTTGAAATGCGAAACATATGCGATTGGAATATTGTAAGAAATGTGACACATATGCGACTGGAAAGTATCATGAAAATAAACTTGAAAATATTGTAAGAAATAAGTTTCATCAAAATTATTGTAATAGACAAACATAGAGTGATTTTCTCAATATAACTTAAATTTATACATATCTTAACAGTCCCCCTCAAGATTGTTTCATATGTTAAGTTATCGTCGAGCCTCTGAAAGATTTGGTGAAGATATCAAAGGAAGCAACCCTTAGAATTGTATTTTGACCTAACTCAACCTTACAACTGAAAATATAGT
The DNA here is from genome assembly GCF_024323335.1 of Lathyrus oleraceus. Taxonomy (NCBI): domain Eukaryota; kingdom Viridiplantae; phylum Streptophyta; class Magnoliopsida; order Fabales; family Fabaceae; genus Lathyrus; species Lathyrus oleraceus. The sequence continues at coordinate 416,874,608 of NC_066581.1, read as the reverse complement.
TTTTACAAGTATTGATATTTTTCTTTCTCCATTTACTATGTTCTCTAACTGTTAAATTTTTTTTTTTTTAAATTCTTTTTGCTAAGAAAATTACTTTTCCTTGATGCTAATTGGGGCTTAAACAGTGTGCATCTATCTGAACTTAGGATTAATGCACGTCATCCAATTGGCTACTTTCAGGATCCTTCAAAGTTCTCTGAGCTTCAAATACAATCTTACCTTAAAACTGTAGCTTTCCGTCGCGAGATAAATGAAGTTCAGAAAGCTGCTGTCGGAGGAGGAGTAGGCGGGATACAGACTTCACGGATTGCATCTGAAGCAAACCGAGAGTATATATTCTCGTCATCCTTTTCCGGTGACAAACAGTAAGTAATGCTATTTTCGATGATTTGGGCTTTTGGTTAATAAAATGCCTTCCCCAATAACCACTGCCTTTAACATGACCCGGGGATTTTCCAGTGCACATGATGCCCTATATATTTTCAATGTTGACAACTTCTCCTATCCTTTCATTTCTAAATATTTCAGAGGACTTACCTCCACCAGATTAGAAAGAAATGTTGAAGATACACAGCAAATGGAACGGGGAAGACATCCTTCACAGAATTTTATAAATAACATAGCAGCAGAAAATGTTTCTAATATTTCAGCTGGATTGGTTTGCGGTGAACCTTGCGAGCCTGTTGATGAAAGTATTGAGACATATCTAGATGAGAGGGGTCGAGTTCGAGTTAGTAGATCAAGAGCTATGGGGATGCGCATGACCCGTGATATACAAAGGAATTTGGATTTGATGAAGGAGATTCAGCATGACAGAACACATACAAGCAAGGTTGATAACATTGACACAGTGCCAAATACAGAAAATAGTCCATCAAAATGTTCTGGGAGTCAGCTTAGTGGTAAAACAAGAGAAGTGAATATTGACTTAGCTGGAGATAATGTGCAAAATGAGGAATTAATGCTTGGTAAGAATACTTCTATAGAAATATCCTTCGAGTATGATTGCAAGGATGAACTTGCAAGTGGCGGGGATGATATATTTGCAAGTTTAGTTGGAGGAATATCTATGGAACACTCTCATGCTGATGATACCGTGGTGAAAACACCTTGTGGTTCTGATTCAGATTGTGATTGGGAAGAAGGAATTCTTCAAGGCAAGAATACCATTTCTCCCGGATATAATAAAGTGGAATTGAAGTCTTCTGTTACAGGTGAGTATGATAATAATGAAAGTGAAGAAGAATGGGAAGACGGGGATTGTAATGGTACTAAAAGTACCTTATTTTGCCCATCTGAGCCGGGAATGTTGGCATCAAAAGGGCAGTTGGAAGAAGAGTCTGATTTGCAGGAAGCAATTAGGAGAAGTCTTGAGAGTACATGGGATGGAAAACTTAAATGCGTGCCATCTTTAGATGAACATTCAAATGCTTATGAGAAGAAATTGGATCCTAATTTAGAACATGGTGATAACAGTGAAGCTTTAGGAGACAAAAATGCAAACTACATGACTAGAAATGACCCAGAAACTTTCCATCAGTTAAAGTCATCTGTGACATTTAAATCCAAAAACTCAGATACATTGATTAACGAACCTAGCAAACTGGATGGACTCGATAATTCTGAAAATTCAATTTCAGATGGAAATGACATGATGATGGATGAGGTTCCAAATCTTATTGTTGCAGAGGAATTATTGGATAATCATAATGATGGTGGCATGTCCAAGGTTGATCCACTTGGTGTGACTGAAGAGGAGAAAAAGAAAAGTAATGATGATTCTGAAGCATTGAGTAATTCTTCTGACAATACAAAGGCTGCTATTCTTTCGATGGAGCCATCCGTGAAGGGAGCTAAAGAAGATCTTGATCTGGAGTTAAAATTGCCTTCAGTGAACAATGATGGAAATTTGTGTATGGAAAGGACTAGTAACCTCTCCCAAGAATCAATGATTACCCCAGGAGATTTTCCTGTACTATTGGATGAGGTTCAATTGAATGAAGAAATGGAAATTCTTGATAGGGAATATATGAACCTAGAAAAGGAGCAGAAGAAGTTTGAGCGTAATGCAGAGTCCGTTGACAGCGAATTATTCACTGAATGCCAGGTGAGAAACTGAAGTCTTACATCACCTAATCACGATAACTGTTACTTTTTTAGGAAAACAGCTGCTGGGTGTTTCATGCTTTTTCTGCCCGGGGAAACTATTGAACAATTAGTTTTGATTGAAGATATGTGCATAATATCAGTCTGAAACTAATGTAGTTTGAATTTTCATTCTAGAGGCACTGATTTAACGAACACAATTTTGTGTCTTAATAGGGAAGCAAATAATCAGCATGGACAGGGGCAACTACGATGGAATTCTTGTCTTTCAGCGAATATATTTAGAAATGTTACTGACACACATTAAACCAGAATTTCAAAACAGTTGTATAATATGAAATGTTTTACTCAATTATTTATGACAGATCCCAGTAAATATTTTTTCTTGGCAGATGTGCCAAAATAGTCAGATTAAACATAATTAGCGTGCTTATATCAGTATTAGAGAGAGATTTCAGAGCCATCTAGTTTATATTGTGTTGGAATAAGTATTTTATAATTGGGCCTCTTATTAGAGAAAGCTCACGGCCCAATATAGGTTCCTTAGCTACTGCAGTAAGTTAGCTTTTCAGTCGTAACTAGATTTGACTTCAGTCTAAGTAAAAATATTGTAAAGCTAACCGAGTTCATCATTATGTATGTCTGTATCTTAAACCATTGCATAAGATCTTAAATTTTTTTAGTGGTTACTTTTTACATGTTTTTCAGGCACCAGCTGACTAAGTAATCTAGACTTGGATGCTGTTAAAGAACATGATTACTTGGCAGTGCCATTGTCCTAATAATTTATATTTTATCATTGAGGACTCTGAAACATTTATTGCTCAGGCAGATGTGATAATTAACTTCTTATTTTTTTCTTTTTTCTTCTTTTTTGTCATTCCATATTGTGATCTTCTACTTGTTGTAGTATGTTTATCACTCATGTTTCTCATGCTTCTGATACCCTGTAGGAACTACTGCAAATGTTTGGCTTGCCATATATCATTGCCCCTATGGAAGCTGAGGCACAGTGTGCTTACTTAGAACTATCAAAACTGGTTGATGGGGTTGTGACTGACGACTCTGATGTCCTTTTATTTGGGGCACGCAGTGTTTACAAGAATATATTTGATGACCGCAAATACGTAGAGACATACTTCATGGAGGTCTACATATCTCCTAAAGCTGGTGCCCATGAATAATTGTTTTTAAAATTTTCTCATTTTTGAGCTTTTTTTCTATGCTTCAGGACATTGAAAAGGAGCTTGGATTGACCAGAGAAAAATTAATTCGCATGGCACTACTTCTTGGGAGTGACTATACTGAAGGTGTCAGGTGTGGCAACTATTTTCCTTACTTGTTCTGGTGCATAAGTGTGGCTAGGCATGCCTTTCTTTCTACATGGAGATATTCTAATGTTTCTTTTCTTTATCCAACTAGTAATAAGATATTTTCCATATGTCCTTTCCCTGCATTTGTGGCAGGATATCAGTTATATGCTTATGTATATGCTCCATGCTAACCTGACTAGACATGTTATGCGGTAATGTAGTGGGATTGGTATTGTTAATGCTATTGAAGTTGTAACTGCATTCCCGGAGGAAGATGGGTTCCAGAAATTCCGGCAGTGGGTAGAGTCACCAGACCCCACCATCCTTGGAAGGTCGGATACAAAATCTGTATCTAAGAAAGGGTCAAAACTTGAAGAAAAGGAGTCGCCTGATTACATCCAAGAAAGAAAGCAAATTTTCATGGATAAGCATGTAAATTCTCTGTGCTTTCAAGTAATATATTGACAGATAATTTTGCACTTTATTGTGCTTGGATTTGACATATTCTTTTTGTTTTCTAAATAGAGAAATGTTAGCAAGAACTGGCATATTCCTTCTTCTTTTCCAAGTGAAACAGTTATATCTGCTTATTTATCTCCAGAAGTTGACAGGTCAACTGAGCCTTTCGCATGGGGAAAGCCAGATCAGCTCGTTCTTCGCAAGTGAGTTTATATGTTTTTCCTTTCTTGTTTCCGTAGACCTTATTTCCACTTAAGTATTGTAGAAAAGAATGGGTAAAAAGCTGTTGTGTTATTCCGCAGGGAAAGCACCTTTAAATAGGGGAATTACGATTAATGTCAATGACTTAAAGAATGTCATAAAATAAAATGCTGATCTTAGAAATAATTGAGAATATCCTGATAATAGAAAAACAAATTAAGAGCATATTTGTCCTGTTCATCCTGTAATATCTTCTAAACCCCCGTCAAATTGGTGCATAAATATCAATCATGCAAAAAGAGATAGAGGGGCTGCTTGCGAACACACTGGAAGAACCCGTGCCAAAAGCAGTGCTGGGGATGGTGGTGTGTGGTTCTCACGCACAATAAGAAAGCAGTGCTGGAGCTACATCTAACTATAATAGCTGCGTGACTAACTGGCGTGGCTAAATTTACAGTTAAGCCTGAGAAAGGATAGAATACAAACAGGTGTAGATTGATAGAGAAATGTATTCTCTCTCTCACACTCCCACAAGCCCAAGATGGAGGAGATGATGGAAGAGTCTCAGTCATCTTGAGTTCGTCACTGAAATATTTTGCCATGCTTTTAGCATTAGAGAATGATAAACTAACAGTCCCTCTGAGAATGGCAAACTGATGTATTTCATTTCTCTGAAACTCTATAATGACGGCACCTTTGAAATGGTCTTATATTTACCTTGTTTTGAAAATGTATATGCATTTTCAATATTCTACAATACTGAGTTGCTTCCTGCATACAGAATGTGCTGGGAGAAATTTGGGTGGTCTAGCCAGAAAGCAGATGAATTGCTGTTACCTGTTTTAAAGCAGTACAACAAACATGCGGTTAGAGACTTCGCTCGCTTAACTGTTCTGCTCGCTGTTTATGTTTTTTTTTTTGTGTTCGACAATTAGTTTTATTGGAAAAAATAGATAAAAGCTGATATATTTTATTCGTTAGTCTTAGGCTGGTTTATATAGTGAAGATACAATTATTATAATTGATTTTCTCCTTAATGGAGAATAAATAAAAATAAAGGTAGTATTAAAGGCAATAATAGAACTGGAAATAATATATTTTCCAACACCCCCCTCAAGTTGGTGCATAGATATCTATCATGCCCAACTAAGTAGGTCTTACCAAACTTTTGGTCAGAATATCCGCAGTTTGTTGACTTGAAGTCACGAAGGGTAGACATATGATTCCTGCATCTAACTTCTCCTTTATCAAATGTCGATCAATCTCGATATGCTTGGTTCTGTCATGTTGAACTGGATTATGAGCTATGCTAATAACAAATTTACTGTTAGAGTACAATTTCAATGGAAGCTCAATTTTCATCTTAAGTTCTTCTAGGACTTTAAGGATCCATAATCATTCACAAATACCTTGAGACATAGCTCTAAACTCGGCCTCTGCACTACTCCTTGCTACAACTCCTTGTTTCTTGCTCCTCCATGTCACAACATTACCCCAAACATAGGTACAATATCCAGAGGTTGATCTTCTATCTGTGATTGAACCCGTCCAACCGACATCGGTGAAGATAGATACATTTCTTTCACTAGTCTTCTTAAAAAATAATCCTTTTCTAGGATTTCCCTTCAAATTTCTCGATATCCTATAGACTGCCTCAAGATGTTCCTCGAAAGGAGAATGCATAAACCGACTCACTACACTAACTGAGAAAGCAATATCGGGTCGGGTGTGTGACAAATAAATCAGTTTCCCAATCAATCTCTGATATCTTCTAGTATCAACAGAAACATTACCTTCTCCCCAAAGTTTAGCATTAGGATCCATAGAGGTATCTGCAGGACGACATCCACTCATTCCTGTTTCTTTCAACAAGTGTATAATGTATTTCTGTTGTGAAACCACATTTTTTGACCGAGCAACCTCCATACCTAGAAATTATCTCATGAATCACAGGTCCTTGATTTCAAAGTCTACTGCCAATTTCTCTTTTACTCTTTCCATTTCCACTGTATCGTCTCCAGTAAGGACAATATCATCAACATAAACAATCAGGACAACAACTTTTCCATCGTGGGAGAATTTTGTGAACAAGGTGTGATCAGCCTGTCCTTGGATGTACCCTTGTTTCTTCATGGACTGAGTAAAATTTTCAAACCAAGCTCTAGGGGACTGCTTTAATCCATACAAAGACTTATTTACTTTGCACACATTTAATCCAAATTTGTTTTCAAAGCCAGGAGGAATGCCCATATATACTTCTTCTTCTAGATCGCCATTAAGAAATGCATTCTTAACATCTAACTGATGCAAAGACCAATCCATGTTAGCAGCAAGAGACAAAAGAATTCTGACAGTGTTCAATTTTGCAACAGGAGCAAATGTCTCTGAGTAAGTATACCATAGGTCTGAGTGAAGCCTTTAGCCACCAAGCGAGCCTTGTACCTTTCAATTGACCCATCTGAATTATACTTCACAGTAAACACCCATTTGCATCCAACTGTCTTCTTGCCATCTGGTAGTGATGTAACACTCCAAGTTTTGTTCTTTTCAAGAGCTTTCATCTCCTCGAGTACAACTTCCATCCACTTTGGAATTTCTAGAGCAACCTGTACACATTTTGGAATTTCTACACTAGACAATTTTGAAGTGAAGGTAAACATAGATGAAGACAAATTTGAATATGATATAAAATTGGACATGGGATGTTTAGTGCAAGATCTGATAGCTTTTCTAATGGCAACAGGATCATCTCTATCAGGATACAAAATACGACTCTCAGAAATAGAGATAGACTTACCTTTTCTTATGTTAGGAAATTGGTCATTCCCCGGTTCAGATTCTTGACAGTGTTGAGATGTGGACTGGTCCTTTCCTTTATGGTGCTTTTTCACAAAAACCTTTCCTTTCCAAGTCCTGTTTCCTAATTCAAATTTGTTTTGTTGAAGTGACTCATTATTTTGTGGCATTTCAATTAGATCATCATTATCATCGTTTTTAGGATTCTCATTGTTTTCTACAAGAGAAAATGTAGGCTCGGATTCACAAGGTTCCTTACTCATAACAGGAGTAGGATCAGATAAAGAATCATGACCATTTTCTGTTGGTGCAGGTGTAAAAATCTTAGAATTTTGTGATACTGACAAAGATACGTTATTTAAAAAACTCATGTCCTCAATTTGAAAGAAGTCTTCGTTTATCTCCCCCCTTGAAGATGAGTGTCATAAAAGAAAAGTTTATTTTCAAAGAATGTAACATCCATAGTGACAAATATTTTTTTAATTTTTGGATCAAAACATTTATATCCTTTTTGGGTCGTGGAGTATCCAACAAAGACACATTTTATAGCACGTGACTCAAGTTTTTCAACATTTTTATGTTCATGAACAAAGGCTGTGCAACCAAAGATTTTTAAAGTCAAATCAGTTAAAAGACGAGTACTAGGAAAACATTCTTTGAAGACATTAATAGGAGTTTGAAAATTGAGAATTTTAGAGGGTATTTTGTTAATTAAATACGCAACTGTTAAAACAGCTTCGTCCCACAAATAATTTGGTACTTTATTTGAAAAAAGTAGAGCTCTAGCAACCTCTAGTAAATGTCTATTTTTCCTTTCGGCCACTCCATTTTGTTGAGGAGTATTAGGACATGAACTTTGATGTACAATCCCATTTTTTAGAAAAAAATCACCCAGGATAGTGTTAAAATATTTTTGCTATTATCACTTCTAAAGACTTACCCAACATACTCTTGTATGGTCATCTATAAATGTGATAAACCATTTTTTGAGAGAGTGTGTGTTTGTACGGTTAGGGCCCCAAACATCACTGTGAACATAGAAAAAGGTTTTGATAGTTTATACAGCTGTATTGAAAACTGGGAACGATGATGCTTTGCAAACTCACATGCTTCACATTTAAACGAAGAAATTTTTTTATTGTGAAATATCTTAGGAAACAAGTATTTTAAGTAACGAAAACTAGGATGACCTAATCTTAAATGCCATACCATAATATTGTCATCTTTATTATTCAAAACAGAAAAAGACTCAAAGCAGGAACTTATTGTTTTCGAAGGTAGTTGTGATGAAGATCCAATGTCAAGGTAGTAGAGTCCTCCACTCTCCTTAGCGTTGCCAATCATCTTCCCCGAGTTCAAATCCTGGAAGACACAGTGAGATCGGAAAAAATTAATTTGACAATTTATATCTTGGGTTAATTTACCGACGAACATTAAATTACAAGATAAATTTGGAACATGAAGGACATTTTTAAGAGTTAACATCGGAGACAACACAACCGACCCTTTACGCGCAATGGCTGAAAAAGAGCCATCTGCGATTTTTATTTTTTGATTACCTGCACATGGACTATATGAAGAGAACAAAGTAGATTCACCAGTCATGTGATCGGAGACACCTGAATCTACTATCCAAGTAAGACTGGGACTGACACTAAGAAATGCAGAATCACCTTTTGTTGCTATAGAGCAAGAAGGGGTTGGAGACTCGAGGAGTTTGTACTGTCTGTCTAGTTGCTCCGTAGTGAGTGGAAACTGAGACGGAGGATGTTGCTGCCCTTGATGAGAATTACTAGCCTGAAATGCACGACCACTTTTCTTCTTCCAGTTAGGAGGTTTGCCTTTGAGCTTCCAATAAGTTTCACGTGTATGCCATTCGCGTTTGCAGTGATCACACTAACGAACTTTGTCTTATCTTCTTCCCTCGTCAAGGTTCTTAGTAGGCAGAGCTGAGCCTTCAGATTTAGAATTTCGTGGTGTCTTGCCCATCATAATTCCTTGCCGTGCCTTCCCTTCTTATTTCTGCAAAAGTTTCACGAAGAGTTGGCAATGGTACTTTTCCTAAAACTCTACCTCTTACCTCATCAAGGTCTTTATTGAGCCCATCAAAAAACATGAATACACGATTATTTTCTTGCCTCTTGAGAAACAAAACACTGTCTTCTGTACACCTCCAATTGTCATCATAACAGAGATCTGTGTCAACAGCTCATTGTAATAAGCAGTTACACTCCTGTCACCTTGTTTCGCATGCCATAACTTTGATTTTAAACCAAAAATTTGAGAGGAGTTTTGAATATCAGAGTATGTTTCCTTAACAACTTCCGACACATCCTTTGCGGAAGGTAAAAACATGTAAGTTTACCTATTCCAGTTTCCATAGAGCTTACCAGCCACACAATAATCAAGGAGTTTTTCGACTTCCATTGTTTGTAACGAGGGTCTGCTGTTGCCGGTTCAGCTACTGCTCATGTTAAAAAACCAAGTTTTTCTTTGCTATCCAATACCAACCGAATGGTTTGAGACCATTCATTATATAGTTATTCCTATTCATTTTAGGGATATTGACCTTGAGGGAGTATGAGGAACCCTCTTGATCATTACCGCCTATGTTGGAATAACTGTCACAAAAAACAATGTCGTTCCTGTTTCCATTGTTGCTGTCATTGTTTATGACCACCGGCGGTTCCTCTCGTACGCCGTTTCCGCGGCCACCGCCGTATCCGCGGCCGACGTCCGACTCAGGTTACGGTTGTTCGCCATGGTTGGATCCAGTGTAGGCCTGTGATGTGGAAGGCCACCTGTTGTTGTTATTCGCCATAGGAGGCTAAACGGGTATGCAAATCGGATCGGGTAAGAAAGCGGGTCGAACAAAAATATGTTGAGGAAAGTTTTACGGTAACCCCTAACCCAGTACTCTTAATATCATATTAGAAAAAATAGGTAAAAGCTAATATATTTTATTCGTCAGCCATAGGCTGGTTTATATAGTGAAGATACAATTATTACAATTGATTTCTCCTTAGTGGAGAATAAATAAAAATAAAGGTAGTATTAAAGACAATAATAGAACCGGAAATAATATATTTTCCAACAAATTTGATCGATAATTATATAGGCAATCATTTTTGTTGGTTATATACTATCTTATTGGTACTCCAACTTACTTTTCATATCCTGATTTTTATATAATGTAGACTCAACTGCGGTTGGAGGCGTTTTACAGTTTCAATGAAAAATTTGCAAAAATTCGTAGCAAGAGAATCAATAAAGCTCTAAAGGGAATAACTGGTAAGCCACCTTCAGAGGGAGCAGAGGAAGAGGAAGGTCTTGCAGGTAGGAAGAAATCAAAAAGAAAAGAGTCAATGGAAAGAAAAAATGACAGGGATGTTGTTGCTAAGCAACATACAAAGAAAAAGAAAATCAATGATGTTTCTACTTCTACACATGGTGCATCTGAGGTTGAAAAGTTACAGCCATGTATGCAAACAGAAGAAGAGCCTCGGAATAAAAGTGGAAGTGGGCGAGGAAGAGGTAAAGGTGTGAGAGTAAAAAGAAGCAGAGAGAAGAAAGGTCGTTGTTTTCAATCTGAAGCTGAAACATCATCAAGTAGTAGTGATATTGAGAATCATGAGCCGGGAGTACATATTGATGGGCCAACAGTTACAGAAGCTGTGCGAAGGGTAAGCTTCATTCTGAATAGAATTTTTTACTTCAAAATACGAAATATGGTGCTCCTTCAAGTTTTTGCGCTGTTGAGAACCTTCCATCATTCTTAATAGTAAACAAAATATATAATTTGGTACTTCTTAATCCTGTCAACTGCATGAATATCTGTTATCCCTTCCTCCCTATCTATGTTTAAATGCGAACCAATTAGTTTTTTCCAATGGGCCTGCTCTGTTTATGATTGGTCTGTTTTTTGCCCCCATAAATCTCGGCTGTCTATAAAACAGCAACGTCTTTTAAATTCCAATCAGAAAATAAGTTAAAAGATTGCTTTGCTACATTTATTTATCGAGGAGTGTTAGGAAGACACTCTATCACACTCTTCTATTGGTTAAAATTCAAATGGATTCCACTAAATCATGTAGGCCCCACATAAATTTCGTGGACCCCACAAGAATTTTGACCCACTAAATCTGTCAATTATTCATTCAAGAATGACAATGAAAAAGTTTCTTTAAATAACTAGTAATTAAAAGTCTTACTTAACTGTTGTTTACTTTTCAGTCAAAGCGATCTCGGAAACCTGTCAACTATTCCTTCGAGGACCTTGAAGTTGAAGATGCAGTTGATTCATTTGATCAGAATAATCAGACTTGCTTGCGCGGAGAGGGACTACAAGAAAAATCATCTTGCATTGATGATGCGAGTGTAGATAGTTTCAGCAGAGGGATTGAAAGCAATATGATAGAAATTCCTGTGAAGGATAACTTACCCGCAAACTATCTGGAGCCTGACACAGATGCTGGTGCAGCAACACCAAATACTCGCCCTTTAGATGACTATCTTGAAATGGGAGGTGGATTCTGTGCAGATGATAGTGAGATGGATAAGAACCATGATGCAATTGATGACATGAACACGGCTACAACAATCTCTCCAGGCTGTTCTGAATTTTTGGGTGAAACTGACCGTGATAAAAGTAGTTCAGATATATTGTTTTCTGGTACTGAAAAGGTTACAAGCGAGATACAAGATGGAGAAACATGTCACAAGTTAGACACAGTGCCAAATGACCACCTAAATGCTGGCATAAGAGTGTTGACACCAGAGAATGCTCATCACAATAGTGAGAGCTCTGAGGTAGCTTTTAGCGCTATGCCTTTTTTGAGGAAAAAAAGAAAGAGATGAATCTTCCCAACTCTGAATGATGCCTCAATTGTGTTTCTTAGTAAATCACATTATCACATTAGATATTTATCAATTTTGTATATCAAATGTTGAGTATTTAATTTATAATGCTATTTATAACATCAAACACACCAATGATGCTTAGAGTAGAAATCCATTTTATTCTCACAAAAAATGAAGTCCAAGTTTTGAAAAAAAATTAAACTTTTAGTCCAATTTATTCTCACTTCTTATGATGATTTCTATAAATTATATTCGTATTTTCTCTAAGAATGGAGAACAACCTCTTACTTACTCAATTGGATTCCAATAATCTCAACTTATACTCTTTTCATATCTCATATTTTGTTAGACGTAATTTTCCGATCATGCTCAAGTTTATTTACAAACAAAAATCACCGTTGTTATGAAAATTACTAACTCTGGTCCTCTTTTAATGAAAAACTAGCAGTAATATCTTAGATGCTATTAGTAGAAGACCATCTCTCACGGGTAAAAAAAATTGACAAAACTTTTACTTATTTAAATATCATTCTCTTAGTACTTTTTGTTTTAAAATCATTAATAATTCATTCATAATCAAAATTCTTATAAAAGTTATTTTCAATTGAAATCAACGTAAGACTATTATGTAAATACATAGGAGATCTCAAATAAGATTTTAATAATTTTAACTTAAAAAAACTTTTTTCAGTTGATGCAACACTGATAGGAATAATCAATATTATTTTATAAGTTATGCATGTATTAGAAAAACAATTAAAAGTCTTTAAAGAACTCAATATCAAACAATTTGATTTTGATTCAACTGTAAAAACTTCTCTAAGAACTTTCAATTCTTCAAACAAAATTTCACCATCAAGATCAAGAGAATCGTCATGTTTTAAACGAGTTTCAAGATGTTTACAACATGCTTTCAAATCCCTATCAGATAATGATCTAAGTCTTTCAATGTTAAACAAGAATTCAAAAATATTTTCATATGTGCTATACTGCTCAAATCTTCTATATAAGAAATAGCGATTTCGAAAAGACTCATCAACAGACTCAAGATTCAGTTGTGTGGGTTGAGATGATTTTTCATCATAGTGTTGTTTTCTATGAATTTGACGTTTTTGAATAAACACACATTCAATTTCATTCCCAATCTTTTCAGCACCAGCCTTAGTATTTACAAATCCAGATTCTCCATACTTTTTCAAATACTTGATCAAAACCTTTTACTAGTTCTATAGTCACATCAATACGCATGTCTTTTTTTTGCAAACTTTTTTAATTTATTCAGTTTCACTCTTAATTATTCTTAATTTTGGAATCTTTATCTTGTTCAACTAGTTGAACCGGTGTTTCTCTTACATTTGAAGTTTGAGATTTAATTGTATATATACCCTTGCTATTTACTCTTGACATGACAACATAGAGTTGTCAGTGACCTAACATATATAAACCAACATAGTCTAAGGATTGACCTTGTGTTAATGGTCATTGCAAATGAAACAATAATGGGGAATTGTCTTCTAATAAATTTGAATGACCAAGGAGATTGAGATGAAGATAAAGACATTCTTGATATGTAAATAGTATTTTCAATATGGGTATCTGAACTAAATTTTGCTTCTATGACATAATTAGCTAGTCTAGTCACCGTCAATCTTGTACCATTACAAATGCCTTCACTTTGATCCAAATTCCTTATCAACATGATACATGAACCGATTTTTAATTTCATGGAATGATTTGACAACCCAAATATTTTCAAAGAGTTCAGAAAATCAGATGTTAAATGCTCGAAACCATCATTGTCATTTGCTTCTGATCTGTTAATGGAATCACTACTCAAATACTCTTTTGACTCACCTGTATAGATAATAATATTGAGTTAGCATAAATATAATAACATCTAAGGAAATAGAAAGACAAAAACATAGGCATATAATGGTTACACGGAAGAAGTTAGTGATGTAATCATTGATTTCATCAATTATTTCAATAGTTGAAGTTAAAATAGCTCTACTTGTAGGAAGATAGTATCAATGAAATTTTGTAGGAGATTTGTATAAGTACTTGTAACAATCTTGTCTATTGAGTCCACATAATTTGTTAGAAGTAACTCTTGTGGAATTGTAATTTCAACACATTCATCATTTAGTTCAGATATTTTTTCATCACCAACTTTCAAAATCCATTTAGAAAACTTATGAATCTCTTCATCATCGGTTGAATTAGACCCAGTTTCCAAACGCATATTTTTGGTTTGTTTTAGAACTTTATAATGATCCCAAATATATAATAAATTTATTGTAGAATGGACAATGTCCGACCTAATACGTCTAGAAACCACATGTAAAATTTGTCTGAAATCACCACCAAAGACAACAATTTTTCTTCCAATCGTTTTTTGACATAAAACATTCAATAGCCATAAAATCTTTTAAAGATTTGTGAAGAAATTGGTGGATGCCGTATCAGTAACAACAATTGGCACTGTTAGCAAGCTATTTAAGTAACATTTAGGGTACTTTTATAGCAAAATGTTTAGTGGTACTGTTATCAAGCTATGCATGAAACATTAAGTGGTACCGTTCGTTTTGAAGTTATGCAATAAAAGCACAACAGTACGGTGAAAAATAAATATGTAGTTATAAATTTTATGTTGCTAGTGGACTGAATCAATATGGAAAAAGTTTACACCGTCAATTAATCATGGATATTTGATATTAAAAGAAGTTTAACTTTTATTTTAAAAATCTATAAAATAATACAAACGGGCGGAACGATGACGATGAACCGACCGTCTAAATTTTTTTACGCAGTAATTAATCCCATATAAAAATGAATATATTTCATGCTACTAGTTATATGGAAATAAATATGCAGTTATAAATATGTAAATGAATAAATATGTACAGTATCCTCCTATTGTAGTCAAATATGGAAACAAATAAATATATATTTATAAAAATGCTGCTGCCAGTATGTCTGAAAAGATAGATATACCGTGACATTAAATTCAGTGCAGTGGATATATATCGTGCCAGTATATATCATAAGCGTTTCAAACCATTCAGGTACAACAATCAAGGAAAAACTCAGTTGCAGAAATACAGAAAATATTAAGTTGGAGCATTCCAACTACCGTATGGTAAGCCGGTAAATAAAAACCGCTAGATACATTATAAAGTTCCAGGAATTAAATAACATTATCTAGCCAAAAAAATTGCAAGTCCCAGATACGTTTCAGTACCGATATATGTTTGAAAATATATACGTCACATGCGGCAGATATAACGTAAAAAAATCATTTTTGTAAACTTGCAGGGCTTTAAGTTCAGTTGCACAACATAAATACGATATGAAAATCAGGGGCGGTAAACTTAATAATAAACCGGCATGAATTTCGGCGGCACTAATGTTACTAATAAATTGATCACCACAATATGATTTACGATAACATAATGAAGTGTTAGAAATCTTTTGTGAAATTCGTTGTATCAGTAAATTTGCTAATAAAATTACAATGTAGTACCGGTTAGAGATTGAAATAAATTTTAGTATAAAAGCTTTTGAGTTAGAACATCATATCTCCGTTCATCCTATTTTAAAGAAAATCCAGCACATAAATATCAGGATATTACATAGACTTAAAAGTCTTTCAAACTTCTTTTATTTTTTTAAGTTGTTTCTCAATTTCCATAAAAATCAGTTGTTGGATTTCTTCCGGAGAGTATTAAATCTACAATAATGGTGTACAAATATGTTAAGAAAAGTGATAGTTTAATGACGAAAATTAATGACACGTACAAATATGTGTAATATTACCATTACATGGATTATTAGACAAATGTCGCTATTCAAATAGAATTCCATCTGATAAGTATGTTCAAATGTTACGCCATACATAATCAGGCCGATTCATTGAAGCTGATAACAACATGATAACATAAAGTTTTCGCAGAAATACACCAAAACCCCAATTGTAGGCGCCTCTTTTATTGCCTCAATGAATTCTCTGTCTTCTTATAGAAATCCCATTGCAAAGCAAGCTTATATGAAAGTTGCATGTTTAAATCCCTCAACAATCTTCAGATCATCATAACTTGTAGGCCATTTCTTCACTGTCAACAACATTCGCATATAATATAATTCCCCGGTTGTTGGAGGCACCCAAATTAAACGACCAATTGTATAACCACTTTTCCTCGATTTCCAACATCTTATTCTCTTCACACAAACAAACTTTGACACAAATTTTCCATATGTCAATAGCTTGGCTTCTTCATATTCTCTGTTTGCCACAAACCAAGATGTAAACACGTATTCAGTTACACTCGCCTTAAGAAGGATATTGTCAATTTGTTCAAAATCTTTGTAATACACCGAATTATCTCCTTCCATGTGAAAAAACAATCTTTCAACAGTCAGTTTTCTTCCATGGATAGAATATGAAAATATTTTCCAACACGCTTACTTGGTGATATATATCTACAATTAAGGTATTTTTTGATTTCATCATTATTTCCTTCACCAGCAGCTGTAGTCGGAACAATAACAACTTATATTATCAGAACCCTCCTTGTTGATGTACTTGATGAGGTATTTAATAGAAGTACTTTGATTTCACTATTCCATGTTGACGTGTGCTTCATATTTCATAAGAAAATATGTGCATTGTAGGGTACAACATGGCGCTATTTAGCATGATTCCATTCTTCTCAATTGTAAAGTCGTTATCCTTTCTTCTATAAATCGGATATTCATCTTGATCAAGTATAGTGACATTTTGGAACTTCTATGGATAGAACTTTGAACACTTTCCATTCTTCATACACAGACATTTAGGATTTGCCATTCCATAAGGGCCATGTACCATGTGGTTCTTTACAAGACTATACAACTTTGGTTGTTTTAAAGGGTATGGTACCTCAACAGATATAATTTTGTCAATATCACCAGGTGCTAGATATTTATTTGATGGATGTAAGAAGATTAGGAGGGGACATGATACAAACCTCTCTTTTGGAATTCTATGGTGTACATGTCTGTTATGAATAACAAATATTATAAAAAAATCAATATGTCTGTTATGAATAACAAAGATTATAAAAAAATCAATGTAAAGAAGCAAAAAACAAATAGTAGTATATGTAAATTATGTAGTATGAATGAATATTATGAACTTACATGCTAGAACTTTTCCTAAGACATCTTTCTTAGTCACGTATGATAATAGGCTATCAAACTTCATTTTAAAAACTCTAGCAATGATATTAGGTCTATCTTGTGGCTTCAAGTTGAGAGGATTCAAAGCTAGTTGAGTTTTCGACCAATTTGGGTTGCATGTGAAAGTAATGAAAAGATCAGGCAAGCCAAATTTACTACAAATAGACATGCCATCATAGTATAGTTGATCTATAAATCTCTTACTACCAACATAAGATGAAGGTAAGATGACTCATTTTCTAATGCTCGACTCACGTGTTTGGCCTTGGTCTCCTTCTACATTAAGGCTACGATACTTAAAAACTCAAAACTTGGATTGATTGTTACGTAGACATTTCAATCTTTCTCCCTCTAACATGGTGTAAACATCAACCAAAAATTGTTGAAACAATCTTCGAGACGACAAAAGAGTTTTACCTTATTCAAATCTTGTTTGGATGCGAAATGCCAACCATTCTCGAATAGTAAGTCAGTTTCTTGGGTTATCGTCGAAGATATCCAGATCTCTGTTAGCCACATCTGGTCTATAACCATCTTCTTCATATGGAAATATCAAAGGATACTGGTAAGCCAAATGACTTGCATGAAATTCATCAATACATTTTAGTGACCCCCTTTGTCTTTGCATAATAATGCCTCTTTCTTCAGTTGTGTCAATATCATCAATTATTAAAGTTGAAATTCTGGTATCAGATATGAGATGTCGAAGGTAATGTCACGATAATAATATCTGAACAATACAAACACAATAAAGATAAAGAACAGTAATGCAAGAGACACAAGCAATTGTTAACCCAGTTCGGTGCAAACTCACCTACGTCTGGGGGCTACCAAGCCAGGAAGGAAATCCACTAAAATAGAATCAGTTCAAAGACTCTCAGTAAACAACACAAGTTACAGTCTTTTTCACCTAATCTCTACCCGTGTGACTTCTACCTAAGAACTCTTAGATATGAGATCCCACTCACTCCCCCTCAATCACACTAGTGATATTAAACAAGAATTATAATGAAAAGAAGACACTCTTCAAAGACACACACTTGATCTTACTTAGCAGCTTCAATCAAGTAGACACACACCCATGCTTAAAAGCTTTGAGTGACAAATTACAACTCAAAAATTAGACCAAATCAATCATCTATGGATGAATTGAATGGCTTACAATTCACACGACCACACAAGACTTAAACCCTTATTCTCTCTCAATATTTCGTTCGTTATTTCTTGTGTATCAAATCAGGTTTTCCATGTCCTTTTTATAGAAGCATTTGGCTGGGCTTGGACATCATAAAACCCTAAAACTATTTTCCATTCATATCTTCTCATGACAGTTGATTAGATCTCTTTGGAAAATAAGTTAATCACGTTGTAATTACTGATTGATAGCGTGTTTAATCATATCTTCAATCATACATAGATTGCCATTAAAAACGCAATCACATAACACATAACATTCAGACTGAATGTTCTGTATACAGATGTCATGACATCGGGTCTGACATCCTGGAAAAATCCTGCATAATTATATTTTAAATGGTCACGACTTTATGAGTCTATCGGGGTACTAACTGCAAGCGCACAGTCTAATCGCGTAGTTTTAAAAGATATCGATCCCACAGGGACTTAATGAATCGATCTACCATTTTTCTAGGGTTACTGCGTAAAGCTAAGGCGGATGATACTTTAATGATTAGGGGAGAAAAGTAAAACTAAATTTGGATCTAGATAAAATATCAAATAATATGGATATCAGTATGTAGTTCGTCGTATTTGGGGAATCAAATCTTCGTTGGTCTTTTTCTTAATTTTAAAATAAGTCTTTTCAGTAGACACTATTAATTAAAAGTCTTTTCCTCAAACTCTCGCTTTGTTGAATTAGACTATGACTTTATATTTTAACGTACGCTCTCACTATTTCGTTAAGTCTAAAATCACTTTTGAAAATAATAGAATCTATAGAAACTCCTTTTGAGAAAATACTAACCATTTAAACGCCCTCGTCTCAAACTCTCGCTCTGTTGACTTAGATTATATGATTAAACTTAAATGCTTAACTCTCGTCCTCACATTTAACTTTTAAAAATAATTTTTGAAAATAATTAGAATTTAATTAACCTTAAAAATTGCTTTCGCCCTGATTTAAAGTTAATGTTCAATTTACACTGTCCAGTTAAAAACTCAAACCGTCGTTCTATTGATTTTAACTTCTTTATGTCTTTTACTCTCGTACAAAAACCTTGGCATTAACTTTGTAAATTGAGACCAGAAAAAGAGTGACTATATTCTGAAATAAATTTAAACCAACTCAATTTGGATTCCTTTATTCCGCTTACTTTACATACCGATATCTAAATTAATTAGCCAGACATGATGAACATGCATAAACAATAATCATGCATAAATACGGCCATATCAAACAAACAACATATATAAACAGCGGAACAAAGCATATGTAAATTAAAACGATAAATCAATTAATTAATGAACCTGGAAAAATACTAGAAATCTGGATTTTATCTCCTACACTTCGGTGCTCGAACACTCCACCACAAGTCGGTTGGATTTGTTCTTCACAATTCTCGATCAGATAGGAAAGTAAAAACAAGGAAATAAAATACTATGATCTAACGTAAGGTTAGATCCAGTAAAAATTACACAATAGTTTCCGGTGTAGAAACTATCGTGAGAAAGTAAATTGTATGCTTCAGAAATTAAACTAGAAAAAAGAAAGAAATAAATTACTTGAAAAGTTAGAATGCTGGAGAAATTGTACGGAGAAGAGAGAGCTTTAATTGGCTTTTGTGAGGTTTATTTATATTAACCTCCCAAGATAACCGTCTCCTAGAATGTGTCTTCAGTATGGTTCAAAGCGTCTCCGAGTGCATGAGAGAATTTAGGGGAAACCGTCCACTCAGTCACGCACGTAAAGCCGAAAATATAGGAGTGGAATATATGACGTCCGTCACACTATGTGTTACGGTCGTAACACTAGGTCTTAGGACGTGGCGACCGGCACGTGCTTGTTGCGGTCGTGACAACAATTTTTTTGTTCCAAACGTGGGCTGGGCTTTGGTGCTTCAGCTTGCTGCTTTTCCTAGAAAACCTTCTTTTTGCACCCCTTTTCTTTCTTTTTCACATGTGCTTTAAATAATGATACCTGAAATAAATAATAAAAAAATGCCGAGTAATATCGAATAATATAAAATAAATTGAATCAAATAACGATATAATTTAATTAAATCAAGTCTAAAAATGTGATATAGTTTCATGTTATCAAACTCCCCCACACTTAGACTTTTGCTTGTCCTCAAGCAAGAAACAATGTAGAAATCGATTTTTTTTTTTTAAATATTAGCCAGATGAAATTTCCAAACACACATCAGTTTGTAATAGGTTGCAAGTAAATCTCGTTAGAAATAACCTGAGTTTAATTTTAACATCAAAAACTACCGTAACAACACAAAATAATCCCACCTTATGCAAACCAGTTCGAGTCATGCTATTATAGCTCAGCCTAGTTCTTTTACTCTTATTTCACCCGTTTTCATTCGAGCGAAATCACATTAAGCCCTTTATCTTTTCGCGCACATAGTGGAGTAACCGGTTAGCGATTCTGATCCCCTTTTAGTTAGAAGTTCTGGTACATAAGTTGGATAACTTCTTTATTTAGTCTATTGCAAATTGCGGGGGATCGGACCGTAGTCCGCCCTACCAAGTTCAGCACCAGAAACCGCTGAACCAACTCACAATGGATCGTTCATACTATGGTTTTGTAGGGTCCGCAACCTTTGGATTAAATGATCGGGTAAGGATCACCTAACTTAATTAGTGCATTTCCTGATTTTTAATATGTTATTTTGGGAATCATTCACTTGTATTCATCGGCTCTCCACGTAGTTTGCTATTAAGATGGTGCAGACTTCTCGTATAAACTACTCGGGGTTACTATAAAACTAAAAGTTTCAAGGAATTGGTATAATAGGTACTTAAACTGATCTAACATGCTGAGGTTTTTAGAGTGTTGGGGCGGTAATAATTTTGTCTTAATTTCACTCAAGTTTTATAAAATAAGCAACCTTTATACTTATTGAGTGTGTTGAATTTTGTTATGGCTCAAGAAAATTGAGGAGAATAGATAATAAAATTTTTTCACACTAGGGACTTGACTTAAGAATTTTTTTTTATTATTGAAAGGGAAATAACATACTTGAAAGGGAAATAAACATACTTGAAAGGGAAATAAACATGAATGAAACAAAGTTTTCCCCCTACACTTAAATGAAACATTGTCCCCAATATTTCAAAAAAAGCGAAAAAAAGGAAAAAATGGTACCCAAACTCAATTCTGCCTGCGTCCTCTTGTTCTCGGACCCGGTGATCGTTCACGTACTGCCAAGTCATCAAACCTGTTAAGCAAGTCAGTGAACCTCTGGTCGGTTATTGCATTCCTCTCTTGTTGTTGTTGTTGTTGCATCTGGCGCATCAGTTGCATTACTTCGGTATTCTGCGCATGCATGGCATCAAGCCGTTGGTCTTGATGTTCAATAGCATCCATGATGTCATCATTTGTTGCAGGCCTTCTTCTTCGACGATGTCGGGAGGATGGACCAGCTACATTATCGGAAGGATTATGTGGGACAGAATGTTGTTCAGGACCTTGATCACCTTGCTCCATTTCATCAAACTCGTCTGGGGGCGGGTTTGCTTGTGTAGGCATGGTAGGTTCGGGAGCATTCAAATTGTAGATGAATTTGTTGGGGTTAGTAACATCGGTGAGTGTAATGTTGGGCAAAATGACGCTTGAGATTTCTTGGTTATTCACCATAAGATAATAATTCCCGCCTACCCTATTTTTGATTAAGCGGCAGGAGCGACAATAGCTGATATCCATAAACAGGGGTGGCAAAGATTGCAAATCCTGAAGTCGGTCCCCTAAATTTAAACCGAGTGCGATGGTGGTTATTAATCCTCCAATCACA
Source organism: Lathyrus oleraceus (assembly GCF_024323335.1). Taxonomy (NCBI): domain Eukaryota; kingdom Viridiplantae; phylum Streptophyta; class Magnoliopsida; order Fabales; family Fabaceae; genus Lathyrus; species Lathyrus oleraceus. The sequence continues at coordinate 416,852,677 of NC_066581.1, read as the reverse complement.
AAAGGTTGATTGCCTCGAGCACAAAGGGTACGGATATGGTGAAGTAAGAAAGAGGCGGCGTTGACCCTTGTATTTGCTGAAAAGATGCAGTGTAGGAAGAATAATTCTTTCGCGTTAACTTTGCTGTTGTTGGCTCTTCCAAAGATGGTGTTTTGCAAAATACGGATAAAATACCGGATAGTGGGGTTGTGTATGTGTGAAACAAGTAATGCATCCCAATTGGTGGTTACCACACCAGATATTTTTCCAAAAAGTTCGAATGCGATCGTGTTCCACTCTAAGTTTGGAGGGATTCTTGGGTGGACGTCGTCTCCTTCAGGAAAACGTAGCATGTCACTCAACTGTTCCTGAGATAGTGCCTACTCAGTGTTGAACATACGGAATTTTGCGGTACCGGTTAAGTACTCGTCCTCACCGGTTGGAGTGGTGTATGAATAAGAGCTTAAAAACTCCAAGGTGAGTGATGGGTATGTTAGGTGATTTTGTGTGCACAGAAAAGTTAAATCGGATAACCTAAGCAGCCATTGCACTCCTTGATGTAATCCCAATTCTTGTAAGCAATTGAAATCTGGGTATCTGGTAGATGTGACACTGCGTTGCTGGAAACGAACAAACTGCTCCCGTTGATAGTTACTATCTTCAGTTCGGAAAATAATATTTCCAAATTGCATTTCTTGATTTTGGTTCTCCGCCATTTTGATTTGTAGGTAGAAAAAAAAGGAGAAAGGAAGAGGGGATGATTTTTTTTTGTATAGAATGGTTTTTGGGATGATGTGGTGTAGGAAGAAAAATGTGGTGAAGGTATTTAAAGAAAGAGTTTTGAAATTGGGAGGAGAAGTTGGTGAGAAATAAAAAATTAATGGGGATAAAGAGGTGAATTGAATGGGGGTAACAGTCATGACATGGTTACGAGGCAGCAATGTGTCACGTTCGTGACAGCATAACGGTCAAAAACATTTACGAGAAAGCAAGTTGTCACGTTCGTGACAGCATGCGTGACGGGCGTCATGGGGGTGTTGCGACCGTGACAGCATGCGTTACGCTCGTCACACCTCTGATCATGTAATGGTCAAAACGTTCGTCACGATGCAGGGTGGCAGCATGCATTAGTTAAAATTCGTGACAAGTTTTGTTTTATTATTATTATTAATTTTTTTTGAATTGCCATGACCATAAATATCAATGCTACTTTGACTTTATAAATTGTGTCATGGATGCTACTTTACTACACCATAGAATATATATTTTTTCTCTAATAAGCAAAAATACAGGTGGTAGTATATAATATTAGGAGTAATGTATACTTGTACGTGATCAGAAATTTAGCATGTAAGTAGTATCATACAATATATATCAGCATTGGTAATTTTAGACAGTGCATAAATCAAAATGAAATTTAATTTAACCAATAATGCCAGTAGCTTCATAAAAATAAACATAATGTAATATTTGACTGAAGATAAAATAAAACATGCGAAAAAAAATCCTAAGATTAAAAATATTGTCAAACGAAACTATAAATTTCCTAAGACTAAAACTAGTTAACTGCAATTCTTCTAGCCACTTGTAGAATCTCTCGTCGGAGGAGCAAAGGAATTGACACGGTGTAGCAACTCGTGAAATTGATTTGTCATTCTACTCATGTGTTCCATAAATTCATGTCCCATCATAGTTAACTCTTCTCTAATGGCATCTTGTTCTGACATCAAAGCTTGAATAACGGTATTATAATCAGTTCCGGGCATATGATGTCTAAAATCAGGTACTGCCGATTCTGCGGACGGGATAAGATGAGGTGGAGAGGCAACATCATGGTAACCGGTTGGTGTCTGCGGATCAGACTCAACATTAGGAATCTGGTTGTCAAGAATCTCATAATCTTGGATGGTTTCAACAGATCTAACAGGAGAAGGCATTCCATCCAGGTTGTAGAGCCAATTATTTCGGTTATGGACACTAGTCATCGAGCTAGGCATGGTGAATAGGTAAAAAACTTGGTTGTTAATTAATAGTTCAAACTCTTCAGGTCCAAGGTTTCCTATAAACATAGTGTTGAAAAGGAAATTTATATTCATAGGCTGAATACCGCAAAAAGGGTTCAAATCAAGCATGGGTTGGCGTAATCCAATAACATTAGCAATCATAGTTATCAATCCCCCTATTTGAATCGGTGCACGGTCATCTTGAATAAGGAGTTCAAAACTCGCCAACATATAAGTGGCACCATTCACTGGACGATTCTGGGAAGCACAAAATATTATGAAAAGTTCATCACGTGATACTGTGGTAATGTTTGAACTTTTCCCAAAAAGAGTGTGTGCTAGGATCTTGTGGAAATAACGAAAAGCTGGGTTATGTATGTTTCCAGAAAGAAACTCATGTTCCTCGGGTTCGTCATTTCCCGTCAAACTTCCCCAAAAATGCTCAAGCTCTCGATATTCAAAGAGGTCCTCTTGGTTCATAGTGAATGTGTCAAAAGAAGTAGGGAACCCTAAGAGGTTAGTAAATTCTCTAATGTTATACTGATACTCCATATTGAACATCCTGAATTGAATGAAACCTCGGTTTATTCCTTTTCCATGGTTCGGTAAATAAATCAGGGAGCTAAGGAATTCTAGAGTTAGCCTCCGGTAAGTAACAAATTGTCTCCGAATAGGAGTGGTTTCCCACCCTATTTGATTCAGCAGATATAGGAGACTATCTCTTAGCCCAAGTACGGTCATTGCACAATCATCAACATAAAAATTTGGATGCATCTCTCTCTCAGCAAGTTCTTCAAATTTTTGTCTCTGAGCTCTCCCTCGGAAATTAATACCCATGTGATCAATATGTGCCATCAGGTCAGTGTTAACTAAAGAAAAGAAAAACAAGAATTTTAGTCAGGATTTGGCCAGATGCCGAAAGAAGAAAAGAAGAAAAATTTAATAAAATAAAGAAAATGAAGAATGAAAACTGAATAAAATCAAAAGAATAATCAAAGAAAAATAAAAATTTGTGGGTTGTCTCCCACGAAGCGCTTTGTTTAATGTCGCAAGCTCGATAGAAAACTATTAAATGTTAATCTATTAATTTTGGAGACAATACATCTAAGTGCAGGACTTGCGAGTCTTCATTGTTTTCAGCATAATGATAATGTTTTAGACGCTGCTCGTTTACGATAAATGATTCAATAGATTTTCCTTTAATTTCTACAACCCCACTAGAAAAGACATTAGTGACTTTGAAAGGGCCAGACCACCTAGAGCGTAGTTTTCTTGGGAATAACTTAAGTCTAGAGTTAAACAATAGGACTACATCGCCTTGTTTGAAAGTTTTCCTTGATATACGTTTATCATGCCATTTTTTCGTTCTTTCCTTGTAGATTTTAGCATTTTCGTATGCATCTTGTCTAAGTTCCTCTAATTCGTTTATATATAGAATTCGCTTTTCACCGGCGGCCTTATAGTTTAAATTTAAATTTTTAATAGCCCAATAGACCTTATGTTCTAACTCCACTGGGAGGTGACACGATTTACCATAAATAAGCTTAAATGGGGTTGTTCCTATGAGAGTTTTGTAAGCGGTTCGGTATGCCCATAAAGCTTCGGGTAATTTTGATGACCAGTCTTTCCTCGATGTAGCGACAGTTTTTTCCAATATCTGTTTAATTTCTCTATTAGACACTTCCACTTGTCCACTAGTTTGAGGATGGTAAGGTGTTGCTACTCGATGTTTTACACCATACTTAAACAATAATTTTTCGAGTATTTTAGATATGAAATGAGATCCACCGTCATTGATGACTATTCTTGTGACACCAAATCTTGGAAAGATTATATTCTTAAAGAGTTTAATTACTACTCGTGTGTCGTTTGTTGGAGAAGCTATAGCCTCAATCCATTTTGATACGTAGTCAACCGCTACGAGTATGTACTTGTTACCAAAAGAAGGTGGAAAAGGTCCCATGAAATCTATTCCCCACACATAGAAAATTTCTACTTCCAAAATGCCTTTTTGTGGCATTTCGTCACGTCTAGATATGTTTCCTGTGCGTTGACACCTATCGCATTTCTTGACAACGGTATGTACAACCTTCCATATGTTTGGCCAATAAAGACCGGCTTGTAGGATTTTAGAGCAGGTTTTGGATGTACTTGCATGTCCACCATAAGGAGCGGAATGACAATGTTGGATTATACTTTCTACCTCTTCTTCAGGTATACAGCGACGGAAAATACCATCGGAGCCTCTTTTGAAAAGTAAAGGGTCGTCCCAGTAATAATGTTTTATGTCATGGAAGAACCGTTTCTTTTGTTTGTAGGATAAATCAAGTGGAACCACTCCGGCGGCTAAATAATTGACAAAATCAGCGTACCATGGTGTAACACATACAGCCAAGGTGGTCTCTACCTGTTTGTCAGCTCTATTTTCTTCCAAATTAGCTATAAGTTTATCTTACTAGAAATCATCGTTGATCGATGTTCTTTCCGGTTCCAGGTTTTCGAGTCTAGAGAGGTGATTTGCTACTACGTTTTCAGTTCCTTTTTTATCTTTGATTTCCAAAGCAAATTCTTGTAGCAACAAGATCCACCTTAGGAGTCTAGGTTTAGCGTCCTTTTTTGTTAAGAGGTACTTAATGGCAGCGTGATCAGTGTAAACGATTATTTTAGCTCCGACCAAGTAGGAACGAAATTTATCTAGTGCAAATACTAATGCTAAAAGTTCTTTCTCGGTCGTGGCGTAATTCATTTGCGCTTCATCTAGAGTTCTACTCGCATAATATATGACGTGAAGTTTTTTATCCTTTCGTTGTCCTAAAACAGCGCCTACGGCGTAGTCACTTGCGTCACACATTATTTTGAAAGGTTTATTCCAATCCGGGGTCTGCATTATGGGCGCGGAGATCAATGCTTGTTTAAGTGTTTGAAATGCTTCTAAACATTTATTGTCGAAGATGAATTCAACGTCTTTCATTAATAATTCGGTTAAAGGTTTAGTTATTTTAGAGAAATCTTTAATGAATCGTCGGTAAAAACCGGCATGTCCTAAGAAGCTTCGTATTTCCCTCACAGTTTTCGGAGGTTGAAGGTTTTCGATTACTTATATTTTGGCTTTGTCTACTTCAATTCCTCTATTTGATATGATGTGTCCTAAAACAATTCCTTCTTGTACCATAAAGTGACATTTTCCCAATTAAGTACTAGGTTTACTTTTACACATCGTTCTAGAACTCTTTCTAGGTTTTCAAGACATTCTTCGAAACTTTGCCCGTATACGGAAAAGTCATCCATAAAGACTTCCATGATGTTTTCGAGAAAATCGGCGAATATTGCCATCATGCACCTTTGGAAAGTTGCAGGAGCATTGCACAAGCCAAACGGCATTCGTCGATAAGCGAAGGTACCAAAAGGACATGTGAACTTTGTCTTTTCTTGGTCATCAGGATGAATTGGTATTTGAAAGAAACCTGAGTAACCGTCCAGATAGCAGAAATGAGAATGCTTGGCTAGTCGTTCTAACATCTGGTCTATGAATGGTAAAGGAAAATGATCTTTTCGGGTTGCTTTGTTTAGCTTTCTATAATCAATGCACATTCTCCATCCCGATTCAATTTGTTTGGTTATAGTTTCTCCTTTTTCATTTTCGATCACTGTTATACCTCCTTTCTTTGGTACTACGTGTACAAGACTAACCCATTTGCTATCGGATATAGGATATATGATACCTGCCTCTAATAACTTTGTTACTTCCTTCTTCACTACCTCACTCATGATTGGGTTTAGTCTCCTCTGATGTTCCCTAGAAGTCTTACAGTCTTCTTCTAGCATGATGCGGTGCATACAAATAGAAGGACTTATCCCTTTAAGATCGGTGATGTTGTATCCCAATGCGGTTGGATATTTTCTTAAGATATGTAGGAATTTTTCGGTTTCAAGTTTTCCTAGGTCTGCATTGACTATTACTGGTCGTTCAAGTTCTAAGTCTAGGAATTCATATCTCAGATTTTTGGGAAGTGTTTTCAGGTCGAGGGTTGGTTTCTTAAGGCATTGCGTAGGATCTGATGTTATTTCTAAACATTGGTTCAGTCTGTCTTCTACACGATAGTCGGACAAATCGTCATTTTCGAATTCTGTTTCTTTTATGCATTCATCGATGATATCCATGAAGTAACATGTGTCTTCTATCGCAGGTGCTTTCAAAAATTGGGAAAGAATAAACTCAATTTTCTCTTCTCCTACTTCGAAAGTGAGTCGTCCTCGTTTTACGTCTATGATAGCACCGACAGTTGCTAAGAAGGGTCTTCCCAATATAATGGGGGTAACTTCATCTTCTCTTATGTCCATAATTATAAAATCGGTGGGAATGTAGAATTGACCTATGCGTACGGGAACGTTTTCAAGAATTCCTACGGGATATTTAACGGAACGATCTGCTAATTGCACAGACATTTTAGTTGGTCTTAATTCTCCCATTTCAAGTTTCTTGCATATGGACAAGGGCATAACACTGATACCGACTCCTAAATCGCATAAAGCTTTGTCTATGACAAATTTTCCTATATGACAGGGTATAGAAAAACTACCAGGATCTTTAAGTTTAGGAGGCATATTTTGGATTATTGCACTACACTCAGTAGTGAGTGTAATGGTTTCGTTATCTTCAAGTTTCTTTTTATTAGATAAAATTTCTTTTAAGAACTTAGCAGATGAGGGCATTTGTGTAATAGCTTCTGTAAAAGGAATTGTGATGTTTAATTGTTTTAGTAGGTCAACAATTTTTTTCAATTGGCCCGCGTTTGTGGTTTTAATTAGCCTTTGAGGATAAGGGATAGGTGGTTTGTAAGGTGGTGGAGGTACATAAGGTTCTTTTTTTCTACGGTTTCCTTATTACACTCTTCCTTTTCCTTAGGTTTACCTTCTTCCTCAGTTGACTTTTTATAGTTTTGGTTCTCAATCCTTGGGTCAGATGGTCCTTCTACCTATGTACCACTTCGTAATATAATTGCATGAGCGTGGCCTTTCGTAATATAATTGTTGAGAAGCTATGAAGTTCTCCATCATGATTTCCAAGTTGGATTTCCTAGGAACGTTTTTGTTAGGTGTAGATGGGGTCGGCTTTTGATATCCAGGTGGTACAGCTGGAGCTTGACTTGGTGCGTATAAAGCGTTGTTACTTTTATACGAGAAATTAGGATGGTTCTTCCAGTTTGAGTTATAGGTATTCGAGTAAGGATTTCCTTGAGCATAGTTCACCTGATCTGTTTGAATTCCTGTTAGGAGTTGATAATCTGTAGGAGTGTGACCTTGAATTCTACAGACCTCGCAATTTTGAGTTACGGCAACCACGGTGGCTGGAGGTGATACATTTAAACTTTCAATTTTCTGGGCAAGAGCATCCACTTTTGCATTAACATGATCAAGGCTACTTATCTCGTACAGGCCACCTTTTGTTTGAGGTTTTTCTACCACTGTTCGGTCGCTTCCCCACTGATAATGATTTTGGGCCATGCTCTCGATAAGTTGATAAGCGTCGGTGTAAGGTTTATCCATAAGCGCACCACCGGCGGCGGCGTCTATTGTTAACCTTGTATTGTACAAGAGACCATTATAGAAGGTGTGAATTACTAACCAGTCCTCTAAACCATGGTGTGGGCAAAGTCTCATCATGTCCTTGTATCTTTCCCATGCTTCAAAAAGAGATTCATTATCTTTTTGCTTAAATCCATTTATCTGGGCTCTCAACATAGCTGTTTTGCTTGGAGGAAAATATCGGGCAAGAAAGACTTTCTTCAACTCATTCCATGTGGTGACTGAGTTGGAAGGAAGAGACTGAAGCCATCTTCTAGCTTTATCTCTTAACGAGAAAGGAAAGAGACGAAGTCGAATTGCCTATGAAGTGACACCATTAGCTTTAACAGTGTCAGCGTATTGGACAAATACGGATAAATGAAGGTTTGGATCCTCGGTAGGATTTCCAGAAAATTGATTCTGTTGCACTGCCTGCAACAGCGAAGGTTTAAGTTCGAAGTTGTTCGCTTCGATTGCGGGTGGAGCAATACTCGAATGCAGCTCATCCTGCGATGGAGCAGCGTAATCTCGAAGAGCACGAGCTGGTTCGGCCATCGCTGGTATCGTTAAAGGAAGGAGATTTTTGATATCAGGAACTTCGATTGGAGGAAGATTGTTTCTAGCACGATACTCCCGAATTCGTCGTAATAATCGGAGATATCGTTCGACGCCGTTGATTTTTAAGTAGTACGACTCGCCTTGTGAGCGAGTGTGTGGCATACAAATCAACGAAAAAGGGAAAAAAAATAAAAATTGCCTTAGTCTCTACAGCGTAACAGAAAGTTACGATATCGACTAAATAAAAGTCCCCGACAACGGCGCCAAAAACTTGGTCGCGACTTTATGAGTCTATCGGGGTACTAACTGCAAGCGCACAGTCTAATCGCGTAGTTTTAAAAGATATCGATCCCACAGGGACTTAATGAATCGATCTACCGTTTTTCTAGGGTTACTGCGTAAAGCTAAGGCGGATGATACTTTAATGATTAGGGGAGAAAAGTAAAACTAAATTTGGATCTAGATAAAATATCAAATAATATGGATATCAGTATGTAGTTCGTCGTATTTGGGGAATCAAATCTTCGTTGGTCTTTTTCTTAATTTTAAAATAAGTCTTTTCAGTAGACACTATTAATTAAAAGTCTTTTCCTCAAACTCTCGCTCTGTTGAATTAGACTATGACTTTATATTTTAACGTACGCTCTCACTATTTCGTTAAGTCTAAAATCACTTTTGAAAATAATAGAATCTATAGAAACTCCTTTTGAGAAAATACTAACCATTTAAACGCCCTCGTCTTAAACTCTCGCTCTGTTGACTTAGATTATATGATTAAACTTAAATGCTTAACTCTCGTCCTCACATTTAACTTTTAAAAATAATTTTTGAAAATAATTAGAATTTAATTAACCTTAAAAATTGCTTTCGCCCTGATTTAAAGTTAATGTTCAATTTACACTGTCCAGTTAAAAACTCAAACCGTCGTTCTATTGATTTTAACTTCTTTATGTCTTTTACTCTTGTACAAAAACCTTGACATTAACTTTGTAAATTGAGACCAGAAAAGAAGTGACTATATTCTGAAATAAATTTAAACCAACTCAATTTGGATTCCTTTATTCCGCTTACTTTACATACCGATATCTAAATTAATTAGCCAGACATGATGAACATGCATAAACAATAATCATGCATAAATACGACCATATCAAACAAACAACATATATAAACAGCGGAACAAAGCATATGTAAATTAAAACGATAAATCAATTAATTAATGAACCTGGAAAAATACTAGAAATCTGGATTTTATCTCCTACGCTTCGGTGCTCGAACACTCCACCACAAGTCGGTTGGATTTGTTCTTCACAATTCTCGATCAGATAGGAAAGTAAAAACAAGGAAATAAAATACTATGATCTAACGTAAGGTTAGATCCAGTAAAAATTACACAATAGTTTCCGGTGTAGAAACTATCGTGAGAAAGTAAATTGTATGCTTTAGAAATTAAACTAGAAAAAAAAAGAAATAAATTGCTTGAAAAATTAGAATGTTGGAGAAATTGTACGGAGAAGAGAGAGCTTTAATTGGATTTTGTGAGGTTTATTTATATTAACCTCCCAAGATAACCGTCTCCTAGAATGTGTCTTCAGTATGGTTCAAAGCGTCTCCGAGTGCATGAGAGAATTTAGGGGAAACCGTCCACTCAGTCACGCACGTAAAGCCCAAAATATAGGAGTGGAATGTGTGACGTCCGTCACACTATGTGTTACGGTCGTAACACTAGGTCTTAGGACGTGGCGATCGGCACGTGCTTGTTGCGGTCGTGACAACAATTTTTTTGTTCCAAACGTGGGCTGGGCTTTGGTGCTTCAGCTTGCTGCTTTTCCTAGAAAACCTTCTTTTTGCACCCCTTTTCTTTCTTTTTCACATGTGCTTTAAATAATGATACCTGAAATAAATAATAAGAAAATGCCGAGTAATATCGAATAATATAAAATAAATTGAATCAAATAACGATATAATTTAATTAAATCAAGTCTAAAAATGTGATATAGTTTCATGTTATCATTAAACATCCAGCAGGTACAAGATATCTTATGTTAAGACATCACATGTGACAACTTGTGAACACTCTTGGTTTTACCAAAATTGCTGCCAACACCTAGAACCAACAAAAGTAGCAACCTCAAAAACAGTAGGTTGGTTGTGAAGGAGAAGAGCGATCCAAAATGCAGCGGAATTAAAAAAAAATCTCCTTTAGTGATCCTTACGAATGGGCATGATCAGTGATAGAAACGCTACCTCTTGTGACAATTGAAACCTTTAATGCAGATCTACGGAGCGATCACGAACGTTGAATGGTGACAATGCCTCTACTAAGTCCACACGAACATATTACTTCAATCTCAGTGCTAGTTGCTACGAATGAAGGCTTTGAGTGAGAGAGAGAGAAATAAAATTACAACTGCACAAATGCTTCTGCACAAGGGTTCTATTTATAGAACCACTTGTGTGGGTTGCAAGCTAAAAAACCCACTTAAGTGTATGTGACCCATATCTTATGATATGCCAAAATCACTTAAGCGCGTGGTACCTTACCATATTTCGTATTCTACTTAAGTACACCGTATCTTACGATGTTTTACAATTCACTTAAGTGCACCGTACCTTACGGTGTTCCTTAGTTACTCTATCTCTCATCAATCCGTCCTTTTGTGTGTGACCCTGTAGGTTTTTGCGACATTAACAATTATATTAAATCACGTATTTAACATAATAAACAATGAGCGGTATCTAGCAACACATCACTGCTACACGAGACACGAAAATGTCATGTGATATGACAAATCCTTTTGTGATAATACTTATGTGTATAATTACCCTTTTGTCCATATGTCTATATTGAACACAAGGCATAGACCGTGCACTACGCCAAAAATGACTTTTAACAGCGCATATTAGACAGCGCTTTTAAAAGAAAGCGCTGTCTAAGGTTAAAATTAAAAACAAACACGGAAAATGTTCCAAGAAAATAATAAAAGCGTTGTCTAAGGGGGGGTCTTAGACAGCGCTTTCTAAAAGCGCTGTCTAAGACCCCCCCTTAGACAGCGCTTTTAGAAAGCGCTTATAAATATAGACTTTAGACAGCGCTTTTGGTAAAGCGCTGTCTAAAGTCTTTAAATTAAAAAAAAAATTAAAACCAAAAGCGCTGTCTAAGGGGGGGTTTAGAAAGCGCTTTTGGAAAGCGCTGTCTTAGGCATACCTTAGAAAGCGCTTTGCACAAAAGCGCTGTCTAAGGTCTTATTAAAATAAAATTTCAGGATTCTATTTTCGTTCTCAGTCTTTTTGTTTTCCCTCTTCTTCACTCACCTCTCAGACACCCAAAACACGACATCCCCATTTTCCTTCAACTTTCGAAAACCCTATTTTCCACCTTCGAGGGTCCCTCCGCCGTCACCCAAACAAGCGACCGCCGCACTCGCCTCTCACCTCCGAACCTCCACCGTTTCCGCCACCGCACTCCTCATCTCAACAATCTCAACCGTGCCGATATTCCCAAAATTTTTTGTGTGTACTGTATTCTTGATGTTTTTTTACACTGTTCCTGTTTTACCTGCAATGTTCCATTGCTTACTGTATCATTTAATATCATTATATATTGTTCAGGCCAACGCCAAGGCAAAGTTTGACGAAACTGTTGAAGCACATATAAAACCGGGCATCGATTCCAAGCGAACAGAACTGGTATGTTTCAAGATACTTCTTTTTCTTTTTTATTGTTTTTCTTGTGTTTGTGTGTTTTTTCTGAGCTAGGGTGATTCTATGAGTACCATGTAAATTTTAAAGCGCATATTCAATGAACAGAACTGGTGTGTTTGACTTGTGGACTTAAGTTCTTTAGGTTTGGCATATTCAATGAACTACATCCTATCTTCATTGATACTCTCAAAACTTGAGAGTCATATGCCCTTTGAAGACTAATTGTGTTAGGAGAGTTAGATTAGTAGTCAAAACAGTTAGGAAAATGTGTTATGAAAAATGTTAGTTAATAAGCTGTTAGTAATTAGAGGTGACATGAGTTAGAAGTCCATTGATCATGTTAGTTGAGGTTAGTATGGAAGTTAGAAATCATTATTGTGTTGATGGACGTTGCAATGATATGCTAAAGTTAATGATGCTTTGAAATCAATTTGAATGTTCATTGAAACTACTATGGAATATGGTTGGTTTATTGATTTTGAATGTTGATGTTAATTGAATTAATTCTAATTTTATTATGGTTAACTGTTTGTTGAAAATGCTATGCTAATCGGTTAGTTGTTGGTGTTACAAATGCAATGTTTAATGATAGTTGGTGATTTGGGAGTTGTTAGTTTGTGTATGTATGTATATTGAGTTGTGTATGTATATGTGTATGCAATTTGATTTTCTTTATACTTGCTTGGTATGCATGATGAATTTTGAAATGCATTGCATGTTGGGGCTGTCATGACTAGCCTTGGATTTAGATGTTCAATATTGTTCAAACTTCATGTTTCCTTAGTGATTATACTTGAAGATTGAATAGGTAGTTTTTTTTCTTTTTAACTGTGAAAGTGTTGTTCATCTCACTTTCATTCTAAAGGAACAAGATTTCTCCCATAAAATGATTGAACGAACTCTAATATAGTTATAGGTATAGTTATAGGTATATTGTAATAGAAAAAGTTTGATTCTTGTAATATAAAAAATGAAAGTGATGAGGTAATTAAAGTTGGTATATTGGCGTATCGGATACGTTATTGAAGTTTATATTAACATTGGTTATGTATAGGTTTTTGAAGTTTAAAATGAATTAAAGCTTATAATTGTTAGGATATTCAAAGATACTACCTTAGTTATGTATTTTCGTCTGGATTAATTGTTTACTTTAATAAGTAGGAAAACCATGGATAAAACATGGATCTGTGCCGATCGAATGACCAAAGAGTACGAGAGTGGGGTTTTGGAATTCGTTAAGTATGCTGTTCAACACGCTGAAAACCCCAGACGAATGCATTGTCCTTGCTTGCGTTGTTGTTATATTGGTAAGGTTGACGCACATGGATTGAAATCGCATTTGCTGAGGCATGGAATTGATCAAAGTTATCAGTGTTGGATATTTCATGGTGAGAAAATTAACGAGAATGTTGAATCGAGTGGAAAAAGTAATACGACCTATGCTTCATACGACAAAGACACGGAAACATACGATTGTGATCGAGTTGAAGACATTGTAGAAGCACTGGAAGAAGATCTTCATGATTGTCCTGAAATGTTTGAGAGGATGGTAAGCGATGCAGAGAAACCGTTGTACAAAGGTTGCACTAAATTCTCAAGACTTTCTGCGGTATTAAAGTTGTACAACTTAAAGGCGGGCAATGGATGGTCGGATAAAAGTTTCACAGAGTTGTTGGCCCTTATGAGAGAAATGCTACCGGATGATAATGTTCTTCCTAATCGAACCTATGAGGCAAAAAAATGTTGTGCTCTATTGGCATGAGCTATGATAAGATACATGCTTGTCCTAACGATTGCATTTTGTTTCGTAACGAATATGCAATGTTAACTGAGTGCCCTAAATGCGGTTTGTCTCGATATAAGAAAAGATTATCTCCCGCAAAAGTCTTATGGTATTTTCCGATAATTCCGAGATTTAGGCGCATGTTTCGTAGTGAAACCGATGCAAGACATCTTACTTGGCATGCAGATGAAAGAATTATTGATGGAATGTATCGGCATCCGGCTGATTCACCACAGTGGTCGAAGATTGATAATGATTATCCTGAGTTTGGATCAGAAGCAAGAAACCTTCGATTGGCATTATCTACTGATGGAATGAACCCACATGGTCTTCAAAGTATCTCACATACCACATGGCCTGTGATTCTTATGATTTATAACCTACCTCCGTGGCTATGTATGAAGCGTAAGTACATGATGTTATCTATGTTAATCTCTGGGCCTAAACAACCAGGGAATGACATAGACGTATACTTGACACCTCTGATCGAAGATTTAAAGATTTTGTGGGAGAACGGTGTGGAGGTTTATGATGGATATAGGAAAGAAAGTTTCAATTTGAGGGCGATGTTGTTTGGCACAATTAATGATTTTCCAGCATACGGGAATCTATCTGGGTATAGCATTAAAGGTCAACGTGCGTGTCCTGTTTGTGAAGACGGAACCGATACGATTCGATTGGAACTTTGCCAGAAGAATGTGTTTCTCGGTCATCGTAGATTCTTACATTCTAAACATCACTACCGTGGGTGGAGAAAAGCATTCAATGGAGACACCGAACATCGTAGAGCTCCACCCGCATTGTCAGGTGAACAAGTTTTTGAAAAGGTGAAAGATGTGCGTACTGAGTTTGGCAAGCCTTTTGCACATAAGATTGTGAAAGGTGGGTGGAAGAAAAGGTCGATATTTTTTGAATTGCCATATTGGAAGTCTTTGTACGTGAGACATTTTCTCGATGTTATGCATATTGAAAAAAACGTATTTGAAAGTGTTATCGGTACATTACTCAATATAAAAGGCAAGTCTAAGGATGGCCTTAAAGCAAGGGAGGACATGTTAAAAATGGGAATGAGAACTGAATTAGCACCCGTGAAGAAAGGAAGACGAACATATCTACCACCTGCTGCTTTTACTTTATCTAGAAAGGAGAAAATTTTTTTGTGTAAGTCTCTGAGTGAAGTTAAGGTTCCAGAAGGATACTCATCTGATATCAGAAGACTTGTTTCTATGAAAGACCTCAAGTTGAAGAATTTGAAGACACATGATTGCCATGTTATAATGGAACATTTTCTATCGATAGGTATACGTTCTATTTTGCCAGAAAAAGTAAGAAGTGCCATAACTAAATTGTGTTTTTTCTTTAGGTCAATTTGTAGTAAGGTGATCGATCCCGAGATCTTACCAACACTACAAAAAGAGATTGTAATTACCTTGTGTGAGCTTGAAATGTATTTTCCTCCGTCTTTTTTTGACATAATGGTTCATTTAGTTGTTCATCTTGTGAAAGAGACACAGTTGTGTGGACCAGCTTATATGAGATGGATGTACCCTGCTGAACAGTATATGAAAATATTAAAAGGGTACGTGAAATCCCGAAGTCGACCAGAGGGTTGTATTGTTGAACGATACATTGTTGAAGAAGCTGTTGAGTTTTGTACTGAATATTTGTCTAACGTTCAATCGATTGGACTCCCCAGAGCTCAGATTTTCGACAAAATGGAAGGTAAAAAATTAATTGGGAATAAAATTGTGACAATATCAAGGGATGAACGGGATCAAGTTCATTTGTATGTTCTGCACAATAATAATGAGGTTGAGCCATATGTTGAAATGCACAAGGATGTACTCCGAAGGTTAAATCCGAACAGAAATGAAAATTGGATAGTTATAGAGCACAATCAAAGTTTCATACAATGGTTGAAGGATCATATTTATTTGAAGCGCTCTTCAGATCCTTCTTCGGTAACAGAAATGTTGAGATGTTTGGCATATGGTCCAAGTTTGCATGTGTTTTCTCATAGCGCATATTCAATTAATGGATACACATTTTATACCAAAGAACAAGATGATAAGAGTACTATGCAAAATAGTGGTGTCACCGTGCTAGCTGAAGCAATGCATATATCAAGTATGAAGGACTTAAACCCCAAATATGCAAATTTGTCATATTTTGGAGTTATTGAGCACATTTGGGTGTTTGATTACGAGAAGTTTCAGATTCCCATCTTTGGTTGCAAGTGGGTGAATAGTAGTGGCATACGAATGGATAAGTCTGGATTTTTGCAAGTTGATCTTACTAGGGTGGGGTACAAAGATGAACCTTTTATTCTAGCATCTCAACCGTTACAAGTGTTCTATGTGAATGACCCGAAGAGTACAAAATGGTCTATAGTGCTTTTCTCTAACAAAGTGACTGATGATAGCGGTGTCGATCAATGTGATATTGATGTTGAGAATGAGTCATGCATTAGACGGAATGAGTTGAATAGAAATGATGAAGTTGAGGATCTTATACCGGATGAGTCATATATAAGAAACGATCATAATGAGGGAATTTGGATCAATTCATCCGTACGCATTGCTAAGAAACAAGTGATTAATATTCCAACAAAGAAAAGAAAGAGATGTTAGTGACTTAGGTAAATTATCCATGGTTTCTTTATTTTTTTTTCATTTGTTTTGATTATAAGTTATATGTGATAATGCATGATTTGATTATATTTTTGTTTTCAATTGCTTTGATTATAAGTTATATCTGATAATGCATGATTTCTTTATTTTTTTGTTTTCAATTGCTTTGATTATAAGTTATATTTGATATTTGATGGTTTCCTTGGTTTATTACAGGTTAGACATGGCTGATGACCAACATGAGGAAGTTAGTAAAGTATCCGCGGAAGAAGAAATTCGAAGAGGCATCACAGTAATGCGAAGGGTGGTCCAAGGAAGATCTCGAGGCATCATACTAGATGTCTCTTGGAACAACCAGGGACAACTTATAGAACCTAATGGGCATACCTTAACTAGTTTCATCGGTGCACTAGTAAGGAATGAAATTCCCATTACATGTGATGATTGGAGAAATAAAGAGTTGAAAGAGTCCAAAGAAAAAATTTGGAGTGAGATAAAGGTACAATCATTTGGCCCTTAATTATACGGTATCAATTATGTTTTTTCAATTACCGATACTAACTATCAATCTGTATGTTTTTCTTAGCGATGTTTTAACATCGAAGAAGAAAGAAGAGGGTTTTGTATGAAATTGGCCGGAAAGCTTCTTAGAGGGTTTCGGACATTTTTATCATCCAAGTTCCTTAAGGATGCGGATGGTAATTTTGTGGATGCGGAGCTTCCTAGAAAATATGAAAGTTTGATATCGGCTGAAGAATGGGAAGCTTTCAAATCCAAAAGACAAGACCCGACTTTTCAAAGAATAAGTGCTACAAATCGGGAAAGAGCATCAAGTCCCGCATATCCGTACCGAAAAGGACGTGTCGGATATGGACGCTTAGAACAATCCATGGTAAGTATTTATAAATTGCGAAAACAAATTTGTTCATCATATATTAGTTTTATCTGATCAAATTGTATGACTTAATGTGTAGCTGCAGAAGGAGGAAAGTTCAGAAACATCTCTTCCTGCACATGTTTTGTGGAAGGAAGCCTGTGTGGGCAAATCTGGAGTTCCTCAAGAAGAAGTTTTAAACGTATACCAGAAATGTGTAAGTATAACATTTTTTCATTAATTGAATAACATTTTTATACACAAATATTTGACAAGTATACGGTATTCATCTGATTTTTCAGGAGGAGCTATCTCAGTCTCTATCTCCCGATGATACTAAGAGCATACTTAGTCGGGCATTAGATGTCCCTGAGTATTCTGGTCGGGTGAGGGGTAAGGGATTTGGAGTCACTCCGACCTCCCTCAGTGTTAAAAAAGGAAAGGCTCCTAGTAATCGGGAGCTTCATGCAAGATTGGAAGCCATGCAAGCTGAGCTTGATGCATTGAGGAGAGAAAGAGAGGCTAGCGCCTCAACGGTATACAGAGATGCTTCGGACAAAAACAGTATCAACTGTACCTTTCAGCCGAACATTCCAGAGGTAATTACATATAATTGTCTTAAATTGAACTATTTGCTTAAATTATGTATTTGACATATATACACATTAACGATTTCTTGTTATTATTGGTTTTAGGGCATTTCCCATTGTCAGCTGTATTTGTCGTCACCATACTATCGGATGGTTGGCAAGGGAAAAGTGCATAACGTTAGCGGAGTATTACTCCACACTAGAGAGCTCCCTGCTGGATGTTTGAAGGTATCAGTTGATATTGCAGTTGAGCCGAATGCAGCATTACCATATCCTAGCGATGATTCGGATGCAACAACGGTGCACGAAGCAGTAGGTTCGTTTGTTGCATGGCCGACAAACCTCATATGCGTAGGATATGAGGTATGCTTAAAACTTATGTTAACTTTAATGTGTATATTCAAAGTTTAAAATTTATGCTTAAAATTTTACTTACATATTTTCCTTGGTTATGTTAAATAGACTCCCACAAAATCCAAATCAAAAGAAAATGAGGTTAGCAATGCCTCCGCACAACAAAAAAAGGAGGTTAGCAACGCCTCCGCACGGGTAAAAAGTTCTGGTGCTAAGAAGACCGTAGCTAGGAAAAAACCTACCACCAAGTATAGGTCGTGCCTCAGGACATTTCTAGAGATGACCGATATACCGACCGGAGGTGTTCGGAATGTACATATGGAGGTAGGGATTTTCGGCTTTGATTACGACCAAATGATTGGTAATGAAGACTTCATGCAAGTTTTTGGTCATGAAGAAATCGGCGTCAACGTTGTCAATACATATATTAGGTAAATCCGGTCTACTTTGTTTTATTAATTAAACAACTTATGTTAATGATGTTTACTTTATGTTAATCCGGTTTACTTTATGTTTCAAAAGAGGTGTTAATGATGTTTTTATATTAGGTTTTTGTATGACAAATTGATGCGCCCCAATGATTTGGACGAGTCATTCGGATTCTTAGCACCCGCGACCGTCAACTTAGGTTTAATCTTAAGTAGACCGCATACCGTGACGGAGTATGTTCTTCGGATCCTCATGGACAATAAAGATGCGGAGAAGTTGTTTTTTATACCGTTTAATACCGGGTTAGCATTTCATTCTAAATTCATCTATTATAATTATTTTCCAAGTTACCATCTAACATTTGCCTAATCATTACAGTGGACATTGGTTGTTGCTCGCAATCAATCCTATCCGAGAAATTGTGTATTATCTTGACTCGTTAGGAAATGATTGGACAACATACCCGGATATGAAGGACCTAATTGACACGTAAGTGAGAATGTTCAAAATTTTTCTTAGTTTATGTGAATTGTTCTAATTGCTTCATTTTTATTTTATTAGCGTCCTACAAGCTTTTCGGGCCCAACGAGATATCCAAACCTCAAGGAGGAGCGCCAACCGCATTACATGGATTAAAGTGGCGGTATATTTTTAATTACCACATTTTTTATTATATTAGTGATGACACTTGATAAAACTTAGGATTTATAATCCATATTTTTTTTTCATGTAGTGTCCTC